>NW_022196905.1:262578820-262620695 GCF_008632895.1 Mastomys coucha | reverse complement strand
GAGGGGAAACTGGGAATGGAGAAATTTACATGTAAATAAAGAAAATATCTAATAAAAAAAAAGAAAAGTAAAAAACAAAAAAAAAGTGTAGTCAAAATATACTGTATGCAAAAAGTTCTGTTTAAAAAAAAAAGAAGAAGAAAACAGTTGCAGGGCTGGGGAGACACTCAGTGGTCAAGAGGGCTCGGTGCTCTTCCAGAGGACCAGAGTTTGGTTCCCAGCACCCAAGGTGGGTGGTACACAACCACCTGTAACACCAGTTCCTAGAAATCTGATGCCTTCTCCTGGCCTCTATGGGCACCTGCACTCACATGCACATGCCCATACACAGACACAAACCCAGACATAAAATAATAAAATACAATAATAAAAAAATAACAGACTAGGGCTGGAGAGATGACTCAGCAGTTAAAAGCACTGACGGGTCTTCCAGAGATCCTGAGTTCAAGTCCCAGCCACCACATGGTGGCTCACAACCATTTGGAATGGGATCTGGTGCCCTCTTCTGATGTGTGGGACAGCATAATCATATACATAAAATATGTGTATATATATTAAATCATTAAAAAAAAAAACAAAGTATAGGATACAAAATCAGTTGCATTTCTACAAACCCACAATGAAGACCCCAAAAAGGAAATTAAAAAAATATTTTACTATCAACATCATCAAAAGGAATACTTAGAATAAATTTATCCAAGGAGATGAAGACTCATACACAGAAACTGCAAAATATTGTCAATGGGAATTAAAAAATTATAAATAGATGGAAAGAAACCTCATGTTCATGGATTATATGATACAGTAATTTCTAAATTACAATAGTCAAAACACCTTATGGTTAAACACAGCCCCTGAAAAATCCTCACAGTATTTTTTGAGTTTTTAAAAATCTCTCTTCTTGGGGCTGGTGAGATGGCTCAGCGGGTAAGAGTACTGACTGCTCTTCCAAAGGTCCTGAGTTCGGATCCTAGCAACCACATGGTGACTCACGACCACCCGTAATGAGATCTGACACCTTCTTCTGGTGTGTCTGAAGATAGCTACAGTGTATTATGCCAGAGTGAGAGAGGCTGGAGCATGCAAGCAAACACTCATATACATGGTTATTGTAGTTCATAAATGTAAAATAAAAATAAATCTTTAAAAAAAAAATCTCTTCTCTCCTTTCTCATTCTGTCCCTTCCTCCTTCCTCCCTTCTGCCCTCCTCTCTCCTCTTCCTTCTGTTTTATTGTTTTGTAGAAACAGGAATCTCAAAAGACTAGGAACAAGAACAAAGAAGAAGAAAACAAAACCAGCACCCTCCCAGTTCCTGACTTTAATGTACATATAAAACTGCAGTTATTATGAACTAGCTTATAACCAGACACACCATAGCATGCAGGTGAGGAAGACTAGAGATGGATAAAGTCAAATGATCTCTGGCAAGACGGACAATATAGAATTGAACTTGTTTCTTCAGAAAATGGTACATGTGAAAGAATGAAGGATCCTCCCACACCTTATGACATATAAAGACTTACCATGGCTGAAGAACTAAAACTTTAAAACTCTTGAAAGAGTGATACAGCTAATAAGTGGCAAAACCATAAGAACTTGAAGCAGGCTTGGGTTCCAGAGTCCGATGCTAGTTCCTGTTGGGCTAAGTCGTTGAGAAGTGAACATAGAAAAAGCGTGGTTAGGAACGTCACGGCCCGATGCTCAGGAGATGACTCAGTCAAGTGCCCTGTGACAAGTATGAAGATGTGTTCAGATCCCAGCGTGGGGACATACCTGTATGACCCCAGTGCTGGGGTGCACTAAGGGGATGGACATACACTTGGAGCTCATTGGTCAGCCAGTCTAGTTGAATCAATGAGCTCTAAGTTTGGTGAGAGACTTTCTCTTAAAAACTAAGGTGGTGGCAGACTTTGGGTCTGGTTAATTTGGTATGCTAAAGAGTTTTATTCTAATTTTTTAATAAAAAGGTTAATCTTAAAAACTAAAAAAGCCGGGTGGTGGTGGCACATGCCTTTAATCCTAGCACTTGGAAGGCAGAGGCAGGCGGATTTCTGAGTTCGAGGCCAGCCTGGTCTGCAGAGTGAGGTCCAGGACAGCCAGGGCTACACAGAGAAACCCTGTCTCGAAAAGCAACAAAAACAAACAAACACACACCAAAACCCAGAAAACTAAAATGAGGAAAGCATAGAGGGAAATACCTGATGTTGACCTCTGGTCTCCACATGCGTTCATGAGAATTACATACACACTGTACATAACACACAGAAGAACATACAGCCTATGAGAGGTAGACAGTGCATGGCTCAGCGACAGAGCACGCTTAGAGTTGACTAGTGAGAGGCTTAGCTCCAAGGCCGAATTCATGGTAGAGTGCAACCACTCTAGAATATGGCAGGGAGGGCTCCATCCCAGCACCAAAAAGCCTGACTGCTCTGTAGAGTAACACCCCACTGTTTCCTGAGTAGAAGTCAAGATTCCCTTCAAAACTGAGAGGGGGCAGGGAGAGAGAGAGGAGAGGGGGAGAGAGAGAGGAGAGGGGGAGAGAGAAGGAGACTGATTCTTTTACTATTCCTAGTAGGGGAAAAAAATTCAAGAAGAAAACTAACGCAATCTTAGGGCAGTTCCAGGGTTACTAACACAATCTTAGGGTAGTTCCAGGGTTACTAACACAATCTTTGGGCAGTTCCAGGTTTTAGTATCTACCTGTATCCTATAAGTCTTTAAAAAGAGAACACACTCAGGTCGCGAACAGTGAGTGTCCTTTACTTAGCATCGCCATACACACAGTCATGTATTTACCTCTGCAGTTCGCATGTTTACTGCCAGCATAAAGTCAAGTGATATGTGTCAAACCATCACAATCCACAGCTCTTCAGGGAAGTGGTTGGAGCCACTTCTCTCTGAGTGGAGCAATGAATGAAGCATGCATTATTCAGGAAACCCACCATGTGTATATTAAGAACAATTATCCTGAAAATCCTGCTTATGGTCTCTCAGTTTTAGTGGGATGCAGTGTTTGTAGCTGATTAAAAACAGAAGTCCGAGAGAGAAGGAGGCTAGTGTGAAGGAACTACTAAACGTGCATTTAGGTCGGGATAGCCAGTCACCCTAGCCAAAAAGGACCATTTGATTTTATTCAATCTAAGTTTACACCTCATAAAATCAGCAAAGAAGATTCTAACTCAGTCTTAGACTATTCTCTGTTGCTGTAACAAAATACCTAAGGTTAGAGAATTTATAAAGAAAAGTTGTATTTAGCTCTGTTTCGGAGGTCATTTCTGGGAAGACCTTTCTTGGCACATCACAACAATGAGATTACGTGCAAAAGGAGGGAAGGAGCACATGGGAGGGATTCAGGCTCACAACTTATTAGCACAGGATCCCCACGAGACCAGCATCAATGCCCCTGGGCTCCGGTCACCTTTCATGTCACATCTCTCCAGGGCTCTAGCACCCCACATGCTGCGCTGCACTGAGGAGCAAGCTTCCAGCCGCAGGCTCTCGGGGGAATGTACTCAAGCCACTGGATGCTTCCAGCCTACTCAAAACCACATTAGAATGTAAGCTTATCTGACAATGCTGTTTTGTGCGTCTTCTTCAGGTGAGAACAGTGACCCTTCCTCTTTCGTTGTAAATAGAAGAATACCTTAATCTATCACAGCTGTGACGTGCAGCTGGCTTACAGACAGAAGGGCGCCATCTCTTCAAGGTTCAGCCCTGGTCATTCCAGAGAGCAGAGCAATGTGACTTTCTTTTCTTCTTTATAACCAAAATGACTTGTGAATGAAAGTTCCTATTAGGTATGAAAAGAATAAGGTAGAATTGGTGAGAAAAAAGTATTAACAAAATATATATCAAACTATATGAAGATGTCAAAGAAATATTACTTGGAATGTCAGCCAGGTGATATTCATCATACAGCTTAAAACAACATAGAACAAAATATTCCAATGTTTCTATTCAAGTCAGATATAAAATGAAAATCTAATATGCTTGCTGCCAAAAAAGTGACACATTCATCTTTGGCTCATCATGAAGTATTCATAGGTCTCAACATAAAAGCAAAACTATTACATCTATTTGAGAATCGTTTATTATACTTTTTGCTCATGAAATGGTTTCCTTATGCAGACTGGAGGGCAGTGGCAGGGCTCCCTGCAGGAGGGATGTGTGTTAAATGTAAATCATAACGAAAAGGGAAGTGGGTGATGACTAGTGAGGACAGGCTGGTGACTTTGTAAGACTAATTACAGAAGCCAGAAAAAGTTCACCAAAGAAAACCCCCGCACGTTTTATCAATGTTTGTGTCGCTATGACATATGGCAAGGAAACTGTGGTGTTTAAATTATGATGTAAATCCCTCAGTTTTAGTTTTACCTAGAATTAAAATAATTTGGTTAAAATACCCTTTCCTTTTCATACACCTGATTTGCATAGAGCCTTTGTAATTGCACTAGGAGGGCGGTGGGGCTCCTGCCGCATCACTAAGGAGCAAGCTGCACTAAGGCCTCTTTACTGCATCATCCCGGTGCCCCGCACTCAAACCCACTTGCGCAGTCTGCTACAGAACTGCTGACCTACAAGTATTTATTGGAAGGATGAATGAATTTCCTATAGAAGCTGTCATTTAGAACTTGAAAATGAAGTTATTCTCTGAGCACGAAACTAAATCTACAACAATAAAGGGCAACATTTGTGTTACTGTGACATGAGTTGGCTGTGATTAAAAACACAAAATGGCTGAGCATAGTGGCATACTAAATCCCAGCATTTGGGAGATAGAGGCAAGCAGATCTCTGTGAGTTCAAGGCCAGTTTGGTCTACAGAGTGAGTTCCAGGACTACATAGTGTTTTTATCTTAAAAACAAAAGCAAACCAAAACAAAAAACTCCCACAAAATGAAGCAGTAGCTTAAACAACATAGATCCATCCTACCTGCCTGCCTGTGTAGTAGGCCTGCCTCACAGTATTCTCCATGGACAATTCATGAGCAGTTCAGGTCAGAATAGGCTTAGCCACAGGGAAAGCAATTCTGAAACTTCTGTGGCTTTGTAGAAATTAAGTTGCTATTCTCCCTGCTCCTGTGGACACTGTGGGTAAGAGTATGTGTCTTAGTCAGGGTTTCTATTCCTGCACAAACACCATGACCAAGAAGCAAGTTGGGGAGGAAAGGGTTTATTCAGCTTACTTCCACATGGCTGTTCACCACCAAAGGAAGTCAGGACTGGAACTCAAGCAGGTCAGGAAGCAGGAGCTGATGCAGAGGCCATGGAGGGATGTTCCTTACTGGCTTGCTTCCCCTGGCTTGCTCAGCTTGCTCTCTTATAGAACCTAAGACTTCCAGCCCAGGGATGGCACCACCCACAAGGGGGCCCTACCCCCCTTGATCACTAATTGAGAAAATGCCCCACAGCTGGATCTCACGGAGGCACTTCCCCAACTGAAGCTCCCTTCTCTGTGATAACTCCAGCCTGTGTCAAGTTGGCACACAAAATCAGCCAGTACAGTGTGTACCACTAAGCTTATTCAATGGCAACCCCGGAATTCCCTTAGAAGCTGTGGATAGAACTCAATTGGTAGAGGCATTTATCTAGCCTGCATAACCCATTGGGTTTAATGCCCAGCACCACATAAACTGGGCATAGTAATATATAACCTGTAATTTTAGAACTCAGGAGGATAAAAAGTTCAAGACTAGACTGTGATTCATGAAAGCCTGTCTTAAGAGGAAAAACAGAACTTGAACTGGAGAGATGGCTCAATGGTTAAGAGCACTGACTGCTTTTCTAGAGGTCCTTGAGTTCAATTCCCAGCAACCACATGGTGGCTCAAAAACCATCTGGAATGGGATCTGATGTCCTCTTCTGATGTGTCTGAAGACATCCACAGTGTACTCATTTACATAAAATAAATAAATCTTAAAAAAAAAAGAAATTAAAAACAGAATTCACAATTTCCTTCCTTTCTTTCAAGTACTTTTTGAGTTGCTGCTCCACAGGCAGAGGGCGACTGGCAGAGCCTTGCCTGCCTGCTGCTGAAGTCCCTGTCCCACATACTGAAAGGATGGTCCTGGAACAACAAGAGGAAAGGGGTATGAGCAAGGGTTAAGGGGCCCAGGTGTCAGCAGCTGACTCCAGACTTCCACCTGGGATGTGCACATCCTCAGCTTTACCCTGCAGCAGGGCAGAGGACCCATACTTCCTCAGCAACCTGGATGCAGAGGAAGCCTGCGCAGCAGCAAGCTGACTCTCTGTGCTGGCCTCACTTCCCATGCACCTGGGCACAGCATGAGCAGATGGCTCGAGGCCACCAGGCAGTTGAGCCGTCCCACACCTGCACCCGCCTCTCTCAGAAGCAAAGGCTAAAAGTTCCTGTTAATGCCCCAGCCCAGAACACTCACCTGTCAGACCCACATAACCCCGCCTAACTGCCAAGGGAGGGAGGGGTTTCCAAAGTGTTTGGGGTACTGTATGGTCCACGGCTGTCCTAGGTGGTGTAGCTCTCAAGGCCCAGAACTCAGAATGTGTCTTCTGCTCTTTGCCATCCTCAGGATGGCCTTGTCTGTGTAGAAGGCAATTTTCCCTCATAGCCTGAAAACATAATGGAGCTAAGGCCATGACGGTGGCAGGCACAGTTATTATACAGCTGTGTCTTTATGTAGGAAGTGCTACGGAAGTCACTAACATACATAAAAACTATGAGGGCCAATGAATCTAGCAGTTCCAAATCACACTTCCTTACTTCAGTATTTCTGACATCTGCTTGCCAGGGAAGGGAAAAATGGACAGAGCTCTTGCCAGTCTAGTACAATGAAAACAAAATTAAACTGTACCAGAAACCTCCAAATCAGAACTACATTGAAAAATACAAAAGGTGCACAGCACCCTTGATTGTTGTCGACAATCTCATGTTCCATGGAAATTAGAGGGATAGCTATTCTCAGTAAATGTGCAGTTTGGATGGGTGAAAGCCAGAACTGGCACAAACCCCATTTCTACCAGTTGATTTTCAGGTGTTCCTGAAATAAAATAGAGCAAAAGTGATTTCGAAGCTCTGAGAACACAAGCTATTTGAAAAGAGATGGCACATAAAGAGCAAACACCTGCCATTGGCAGCAGGCTCTCAGGCGCAGCAGATACTGAAATTCCACATCAGGAGCCCGAAAGGCTTTCCTCTGCCATGCAGAGACATACCTCTCATAGCCTAGAGCTAGGGATGGAACTCAGGTGTGGCGATTTGAATGAGAATGGCTCCCAAAGGCTGGAGTCTGAATACCTGGTCCCCATTCCGTGGACTGCTTAGGAAGGATTAGAGGTATAGCCTTGCTGGGGGAGGTGTGTTCCTGGGCCTTGAGGCTTCAAACATCCATGCTAGGCTCAGTCTTACTCTGCCTGCTGATCAGGATATAAGCGCCTGGCTACTGTTCCTGTATCATGCCTGCTCACCTGCCACCCCACTCCCTGCCATGAGCATCGTGGACTAATCCTCTGAAACTTTCAGCAAGCCCTCAATGAAATGCTTTCTTTCATAAATCACCTTGGTCATCGTATCTCTCCACAGCAACAGAACAACAACTGAGGCACCAGGTGTGTGATGCAGGAAGGAAGACCACAGGGCCCTGCTTAGAGAAGCACACTTTCTGAGACCTCGTCACTGTTCCACTATGAACTCAACTTCTGACTTTGGAGAAGAGCCTCAGTGCCCACAGAGACACCCACAGAACCCAGCCTCTATCTGAGGCAAGAGCCCAGCGCCTCATGTTATGCACACAGGATAAAATGGAATAAGTCCAGCCACCTGCAGTCATGACCACATCTCTGAACAGCACTATCCCACTCTGCAACCAAAACTTGGACGTATTTCTATGTGGACTGTATCTGGTAATAACCACCTGCATGGTCCTCTCAGACCACGGGCACCCTTTACTTCCCAGTTCTCGCTTGTCTTCAACAGTGAAGGCTCTCAGGGTATGTCTTAATGGCTTTTGCTTTAGTGATGATTGGTGAAGAGAAAGAAGGCTGGTTGCTTTTCTTCTGAAATCCAGTCTAGATTCAAAACTATTGCTAGTTACTACACATATCCCAGTCTGAAACAATTATATGTACCATTTCTTTTCCTCTTTCATGACATGGTATTTGAAGTTTCACAGAATGTTCCAAGTTCTGATTTTATCTGATTAGTTCTTTCTGATGTCACATGTTCTATTCCTCCATTTGTCACATTCTTATGTAATGTTTAGAGTAGCATTTAATAAAAAAATACCATGAGAGGGGCCAGGGCTGTAGCTTAGGTTCAAGGTTATCCTCAACTACAAGCAAGCTTAAGACCTCCCCTACCTTCACTGTCCTGATGCCTGTCCTAGCACATTCTTGGTACTGTCTGGATCTTAGTAAGCTCCACAGCTGCTCCTTCTCCTGTTGCTGTCCCAAGACAACACTGATTCCAAAGCTGTATTAAACTGTGTGAAGCAGCACAAGAGTCAAGGGCCATCCAGGGTAGTGAGGATGGGGAGGGCAGCTGAGGCAGCAGTGGCCGGACTACAGTTCTCAAGTAGACTGTTTTGGTTTAGGATTCTTTTGTTACCTTGAGTTTTGTTGTTGTTTGGGAACAGGATAGTTTCAGGCCGAGCAGACCGGGACCTTGAACTCCACATCTTCCTGCCTATCTCTCAAGTGCTAGAATGACAGCACTTCCATGCCCATAGAACTATTTTGTTTTTAAGAGGGACAGAGTCCCTGAAGATACAAATGGTCACTGGCATGGGTGACCAGAGGCAAGAGGAAGAGGCTGTAAGTGCTAAGGGCTAGACTAAGAAAGAGATATTGTGAGGGATGCATCATGGAGGACTTGCATGCTATAAGGCTTTTCAGCTCAAGATATGTTGAGGGCAGCATTTGGTTCAAGGAGCAGAAATCCAAAGATTGAGAGGAACTTGCCCAAGGTGGCTAGTGACCTAATGGGAGTGGAGGAGAACAGGAGAGTATCAGAATTTTAGGGGTGAGGGGAGGAGAAAAAGCTTATGCTACAGGGTCCTTAGAAATGAGGGGAAACCCAGGGAGGTCCTACATGAGGAGGTCGGAGAGGAAAACAGTTCCCTCCACAAGGCTGGTGCCCACAGATCGTGCACACAGCAAAGGTGGGCACTTCCATCCAGGGTTCTTTTTTTCTTTTTTCTTTTCTTTCTTTTTACTTTTTCGAGACAGGGTTTCTCTGTGTAGCCCTGGCTGTGCGGGAACTCACTCTGTAGACCAGGCTAGCCTTGAACTCAGAAATCTGCCTGCCTCTGCCTCCCAAGTGCTGGGATTAAAGGCATGCACCACCACTGCCCGGCTAATCCAGAGTTCTTAGTGAAAACAAGGAACGTGGGAAGGACAAAGAGCTGGGCAGGCTGGCTAAGAACCACAGAACTCTATATCTGGAAATAGAAGCGAAAGGAGATGAAAAATAGGCCAGGGCTAGACTAAGGGATGTGGCTGACTCAACGTCACACAAGCAAAGCCCCAGACAGCATGGGTGCCCTATGAGACCACACAATCACTCAGTCTCCAAAATGACCACCTGCTCCAGGAGGACATGAAGGCACAGCAGGCACATGCTGCAATGCCAGGTCTGCTGTCTCACCTGTGTGCGCTCCATGCCCTCAAGGTGCACCAACCCAGGTGCTCCTTGGTAGGTCCTTGTCCTCCCATGGCTTTACAGAAGAGAGTTTTTTTTTTTTTTTTTTACCCCAGGCACTGATTTCACATCCAGAGAGACCAGGAGATGGTAGTGAGGGCCATGGGGACATGGTAGTGAGGAACGGTCCTGCAGGTTTTGAGAACAGCCCCTGGGTTCCCCTTTAAACCGGCTATATTCACTGTGGAGCATTTTACACTTCTTGCCTTCTCTTAGCATTTATGCTACAATCAACTGTAACCTCGCCATAAAACCATGAACTAAAGCTCTGCTGCCTCGGGGGTGATTCTTTCTCAGATGAGAAGCTTCTCCTGCAGACAGCTGCACCAGTGAAGAGGAAAGTAGGATTTGGAGAGGAGCCATCACTGAAACCTCACCAATGCCCCAAACAACTGATCTGGCCCTGGAGGGAGAGAACCAAAGGACATTAGGGGACTCAGATCTCAATAAAGTAACAACAGAAGGTGCTGGACTGGGGATACTAATGAGGGCCAGAGGACCTGGCAGTAAGCAACACATGAGAAACTGAGGGAAGAGGGATGAGCCAAAAGATAACTGAAGAGCCTCAAATACAAGGTCTCCATTAGTGCCTAATGGCAGGCCACAGGTGGCAATCTTGGAATTCAGGGCCAGGGTGTCATCAGGGTCCCAGGATAGACCCTGAGGTACAAAGCATGGCCGTAGGAAGCAAAAAGGGAGGCTGGGGATGGGTGAAATCACAGGCAGCTGAGGCCTGATAGAAGTTAGAAGAGTGGAGATGGCAGATCCTAGGATGATAGGATTTATATCTGTTTAAACTGCACAGTGCCAACCACATACCTATGCAGGAAGGGATGGTGAAATATGGAACAGGGAGATATAACATTCAGAAGATGCTCAAGAGAATGAGGGATTACTAGGTGTTAAAGCTGCCTCTGGATAGTGGCTTTTAAAAACAAAAGTGGGAGAGATTAGCTGGGCACTCTGCTGCAAGCCTGTCATTCTCAGCAGCTGAGGTAGGAGGATCAGGAGTTCAAGGTCAGCACTGGCTACGCAGCAAGTCAAAGCCAGCCTTAGCTTTATGAGACCGTGTCTCAAATAAGGTGAGTGAGCTCAGAGGGTATAAGAACACTAGAAATAGGCCGGGAGGTGGTGGTGCACGCCTTTAATCCCAGCACTTGGGAGGCAGAGGCAGGTGGATTTCTGAGTTCGAGGCCAGCCTGGTCTACAGAGTGAGTTCCAGGAAAGCCAGGGCTACACAGAGAAACCTTGTCTCAAAAAACAAAACAAAACAAACAAACAAAAGAACACTAGAAAGAAATCAGAGTAACCCCTGTGAACTGCCTCGAACATGGACAGGAAGGAAAGGGTCTGTGAGGAACTGAGGCGAGAGGACTGCAGAGGACAGGCTCTAGAGGTCATTTGCTATGGCCCTCAGGAGTAGCTGAGGGCAACAAGTTACTATGTCCTTTTTAGTCACATGTCCGCAGCAGGACAAGTGATCTCCACCAGTTCTTGTATGTCAACGACCTACACTCCGTGGGCCAGCTCTTGCCACACAGGCAGGTCTCCGCTCCAAGACTTGCTTTTTTTGCCACGAGTTATCAATGGCCCTGCTAGAAAGTAGACATTGCCCCAGAACTGTGAGCTCACACCTCGCGTATGCAGGGATATTGTGCGCTTGTTGAATGGCTTGGGGTTTGAGCTAAAGCACGTCTACAGGGTTACTACCCCAACATCAGTCCCTCTGCCTAGGCCTCTGTGGTGTCACCCTCTGGCAGCCCACCCTTGTCTGAGTCTCTCCACAGGTGTCACTGGCAGATGCCCTTCTGCCCTCTGAATCAGCAAAGCACTTCGGGAAACAACTTTTGGGGAAAGGTTTAGGGTCACAGACAAGTGACCGAGGCACTAATAACCACCACTAGAATTGGAACCCGTCTGGGCCACACTTCTGCCACAGCACAGTTGAAGTGGCTCAAGATGGCAAATCCCCCTCTAGGGGCAAGTTCTCTGGCCACAGAATTCCTTGAGCAGCACCGCAGCACCACCATCAGGACACCTGAGGAACTGCCGTGCCCACAACTGATTAACCTGGAGCAGATCATCGCTTGGCTAACTCCTGTCTTGTGTCATTTGATGAACCTGCAACAGAATACAAATCAGACACTGCTCTATCAGGTTGTGGGGCAGAGCAGGCCAGAGTACAGCCTCAGTTCCATCGTCAATAACAGGAGGCCCTGAAAGACTGATAATGCTCCCTGCACATCTCCACATCCCCTGAAGGTTCCTGCAGCAACTTAAGTAAAACAGAATCTGTCAGTACATAGCAAGAAGCAAAAGCAAGAACTCAAATCCAGTTCTAGCTGCCCAATTCTGAAGGCCTAAGCAAAGGAAAAAGAGACAAGCTGGCCATGCAAAGTTGTTTCCTTCTGAATTAGATAGAGAAAGGAATAAAATCAGATTTGAGGTATAAAACACATGTTTTCCTATCTAAAATATCTAGTTCATATCTGTTCCACCTAGAGTTAACTCAAAAAACTAAAGGTGTGATATTGTGGGGTCCAGCATATTATGGGGCTTACTGTTAAGCCAGCACTAGGGATACTGTACAGGAGCATCATGGTAAATTCAAGGCCAGTGTATACTTCACAAGGGAGATCAACACAATCCTAGACTACCATCAGACCCGTAACAAAAACAAAACAGGGGAAAAATTTCTTGAGGGTTATCCTTAAAATCATTTTCAAAAGTCTACATTTTGACTGAATGAAATGAGAGTAAGAGCAGACTTCATGAAATGAATTCTATAGTCAGTGAGTAAGAAAAAGTAGTCTAAATAAGAAACAAGACGCTGGGTGGTGGTGGCGCATGCCTTTATTCCCAGCACTTGGGAAGCAGAGGCAGGTGGACTTCTGAGTTCGAGGCCAGCCTGGTCCACAGAGTGAGTTCCAGGACAGCCAGAGTTACACAGAGAAACCCTGTCTCGAAAAACAAAAACAAACAAACACAAACAAACAAAAAGAAACAAGACTATTATGTAAGAAAAATTATGCAAACAAATTTTACAGAATAACTTAAATAACTTAAATAGGTAAGGTAAAAAATATACTCTAAGCAATTAAACAAATTGAAAAGAAGATGACATAGCTCTCTTATCAAAGAATAAATAAAAAATAATGTTGTGGGACTATAGAGATGGCTCAGCAGTTATAAGTACTAGCTACACATCCAGAAGATCTGGGTCCCGCTCATAGCACTTACATGGCTGCTTATAACCATCTGTCACTCCAGTTTCAGAGGATCCAATGTCCTCTTCTGGCTTCTTTGGGTACCAGTCATATACAAGGTATACACACATATATACAGGCAGAACACTTCATAAAGTAAAAATAAGTAAATATTTTTAAAATACCCTGTAACACCATTAAAAGCAGAAACAAAAAACTCTTATTAAATATTGTGAATGTAGCTCCATTGCCTGCCCTGCAGAGCCCTGTGTTCAAATGCAGGACCACATGAAGCAAGTGTGGTGGGTGGTTCATGACTGTTAGAATCTCTGAACTCAGGAAGTGGAAGAAAGTCTCAGGTCGTCCTCAACACTGAAAGTTCAAGGCCAGCCTGAGCTAAAAGAGATTTTTGTCTCAAAATTATGATGGTGGTGGTAAAGACTGATTTGAGACCAATAATGTAACCTTTTTCATAGCCTTTGACCAAGAGTAGAGCACTGTGATGTGCCGTAAGAGCACCACTGAGGTCACATGAAGGCCTTTATTGTAAGCACCTCTTTACTGTTTACTTTTCCTTGCTAAAGGCTGGGACCAGGGTGCTCTGATTCCCTAACTGACAGCTGTTAGTCCCTTCCCCAGTACCCAGCTGGCTTGAGAATACTATCACCCAAGCTGCCAACCTTGTTTATGGCAGTCTACCGACCTCATCGACTACACTCCTTGAGGTAGCTACACTGCAATCACACCTGCTTGTTGCACACGACTCTGGCTCCAGAAGGAACTATGTCTGTTACATCAAACACCTAGCAATGAACTTTTTCAATGTGGTTGGGTGAGGTTTAGCAGTTAGGCCAGTTGGTAAGCACTTCCCGATGGCCAGAAAAGGCCCATGACTGGTACAAATATACCTGCCACAACCTTTTCAGGCTAAACAAGAAGGGCAGGCAGGCTATTCAGGTGACTTCCGAGTCAGCCCCAAACACCCTTCTGTGTTGCATGCACCCTGGTGTTAAAACCAACACCGAGGTCCAACAGAGGGCTTCTTGTAAGCAGTCTCTGGGTTTGTTCTCTGAGACAATATCTCAGGTAGTCCATGCTAGCCTCAAATCAACTGAGAATGACTCTGAACTCCTGATCCTTCTGCCTCTACTTCGCAAGTACTGGGATTACAGGCTTGTACCAATATACCTAGCTCAAGCAATCTTTCCTTGCTTGCTTTTGGTATTATTAGTAAGAGAACAGGCTGGGCTGGTAACATAAGAGATGCAAGCAGAGGCAGGGCAGCAGTGATGGCAAAGAAGGTCACAATAACGGCAGCAACAGTAACAATGAGAGGGCAGCTAAGGCCTCCTGGAAAGTAACCTGGGTAGAAGGAGAGGGGGCAGAGATGACAAAGTCAGTGCAGAGTTGAAAAGGAAGAACTGCAGGCCCTACACACTGACCATTCCAAAAACCTTCCGAGGCTTAAATGCCAAGAGTCTTAAGGTCTGAGAATCATAGTTAGGGCCAAGCACCTCAGACACACTAGGTCTGAGAGCTCTAATACTCATTACTGTGAGAGCCAAGGCTGACAAGTGTTGGATATCACGACTTCCTGATGCTGTTGCTCATAGCTATTGGAAGTGAAGAATTGTTAACAGCTGCCAAGTGCTTGAAGCACACAGCAGAGCTAAGCCTTCATCCTAAATACCAAGATCCAGACTTCTAAGAGTTATAAGACCTAGAGTCTCCAGCTCTCTAGGGTTGAAGCCATAAACTTCTGGGCCTAGTTCATATGCCTTGGGGCACTCAAGGGCTGGTGACTGCTAGCACCAGAATTGCCTACTGTACTGGCTGGTTTTGTGTGTCAACTTGACACAGGCTGTATCACAGGAAATGCCTCCATGAGATCCAGCTGTGGGGCATTTTCTCAATTAGTGATCAAGGGTGGGAAGGCTCTGCCACGGACTGGGGTTTCTTACGGGGCCCCTTGTTCTGCGGGACAATGGGTTCTGGCCAGGTGTGCACGGGATTCAGCTTTGACAAACAGACTAGACACGAGTGGTGTAAGGTCTGAGTGTATTTCTCAGAAATGACATGAGGCTTTTACAATCGTTGCAAAAGAGAGAAATGAAAAATCTGCTCAGTAGTCAAGGTACATCTGAGGCCATCTAAAACACACTGGATCTAAAACAGCAGCCATCTCCTCTGGACTGGTGCAGCACCCCCAGGCTCCGAGTATGTTCAGGCCGCATGGCCCGGCCGGAGTCCTGGGAGGCTGTGGCTGCTCTAGCCAGGAGGGTAGAGGCTTGAATCTCGAGTCCTCAATGTTGAATGCTCGAATCTCGAATGCTCAATCTCTTGAATCTCAACTGCTGCTGCACCCCCCCGCCCCAGGGCCCAAGCGCTCTGGGCCCGGGGGGATACGGACTGCATGAATCTAAGCCTTAGTCCACCTAAGTTCTAGTTCTAGTCCAAGTGCGAGCGAGTCTAAATGCTGAATGCAGCATCAAGAATGCTCAATGCTGTAGACTGTCACACACACACACACACACTCTCTCTCTCTCTCTTTCTCTCTCTCTCTCTCTCTCCCTCTCAGATTAAGGTCCCACCCATCCTAGGTAAAACGCCCACTATGCTAATCTTTTGGGGAAGTAGAGACAGTCTCTTGCTAATTCCTAGGAGTGGTTCAGCGGTAGCACAAGACTGAGAATGAGGATTTTACTTGTCCTTGTCCAAGGTCAAGTCCCTGAGCTTCAGTGCCCTACCCACAATGCTGGAGGCAATTAGTTAGAATGGTTTAACATTCCAAGCCCGGATTTGACGAGGACTTTGGAACATTGGTGAAGGTCAGAGAGCAATGTTTCTTTTTCTAGCTGTTAAGAAATGATATCTTGGTGGGCCACTAGCACACAAGTATGAGGACATATCTGGGCTACCTCTGAGTTTGGGGTGCCAGGCAACAATGCGGAGGCAGGAGACTGACTTTCCTTGAAGTTTACGCCTCAAATACCACCGTCACACAAAGTGTGCGTGGCAAGGCCCCTTGTGGGTGGTGCCATCCCTGGGCTGGTAGTCCTGGGTTCTATAAGAAAGCAAGATGAACAAGAAAGGGGAAGCAAGCCACTAAGTAACATCCCTCCATGGCCTCTGCATCAGCTCCTACTTCCTGACCTGCTTGAGTTCCAGTCCTGAATTCCTTTGGTGGTGAACAGCAACATGGAAGTGTAAGCTGAAAAAACCCTTTCCTCCCCAACACGCTTCTTGGTCATGATGTCTGTATAGGAATAGAAACCCTGACTAAGACACCCACCCACAATTCTTATCTGTAGAATAAGTTAGGTGGTGACAGATTTCACTTGGGGAAAATCAATGTGTATACTTTTGAGAGGGTAAGTTGGCAACATGCAGAAAAGTCTGTTAAAACTGATAAGGCTTTCAAGTCAGGGTAACTGAAGGTACTTACCTATTATGCAAATAGTTAGGAGACCGAAGCAGAAGGATCAAGCTCAAGGTCAGCCTGTGCTATAGAATAAGATCCTGTCTCAAAATACAAGACAGTATTCTAAACTAAATAAACAAACAGCTCATGAGAATGTATCTAAGAAAATAATCTAGCCACAGGCAATATTTATAAAAAGTATGTAAGATTCCTTTATTTGACAGTGGGGGGGGGGCTTATTAGATGAAGCAACTATGTATACTCAGCAGAATACTATGTAACATTAAAAAATACCAAATATTTTTATTAACTCTTAAGGTAACTAGTACAAAAGAAAACATTAAGTAACCTTAAAACACACTTTTGATCAATTTGATATATATATATATATATATATATATATGTATATACACACATGTATCTATATATACACAACAAAGACTCTAAAACAAGAAAGGCATCTCCAAGTGATAATAAAGGCTTGATAATTTAGATCATTACGATATACTGTTTAGGTAGTAAAGAATAGTTAATGTTATTTCTTGAACTGAGTAGGAAAAGATTTGTAATCAACTTCTCAAACTGAAGTGAGAAAGAGCAGGAGTCCTGTCTTGTGTGGTAGAGTACTTCCCTACCAGTACCAGACAGGCACATACCACCCTATCCAGGGTCCTGGCTGTTCTCTCAGCACCACCAGAATTCCCAACAGGAAGGCACAGTGTGGCAGCTGCAAAGTATCTCTGTGCAACTTGATTTAAACAGTATATCATTACAGACCCTTGTATCAGAAGCAAAACATCAGCTCTACACAGTTAACAGCCAGAAGAGAGAGAAAAGAAAGGACCACATTAGGTACAGTCATAATGGTCAGGAATTTTTCCATTAAATTCATCTTAGAACCTATTTCCAAGTTTGTTTGTTTCTTTTTCTCTTTTTTCCATACAAGGTTTCTGTGCGTGGTTGTCCTAGATTTTGCTGGCCTCAAACTCACAGAGATCCACCTCCCTCTGCCTCCTGAGTGCAGGGATTAAAGGTGTGCACCACCAAGCCCAGTCCCGATTTCCAGGTCTTTTATATCACATTTAGTTTTGAAAGGTGTACTGAGGCATGCAGGTGTGGCTGAGCGGCAGAAGTGTGCGATTAGTGTGTACGAGGGCCTGTGGTGGGCAGGATATCAAAGAACATTTAGCATTTTTTAAAAAGCTATAAAAATATATAATCCCCAAGTATGCAAGGTGATGCATGCATTTAGACTCAACATACAGAAAGCAGAGCGATCTCTGTGAGCTCAAGGCCAGCCTGGTGCTCTACATAGTGAGTTCTAGGCCATTCAAAGACATACAGTGAGACTGTGTGTGTGTGTGTGTGTGTGTGTGTGTGTGTGTGTCTTACATCCTCCAGGGCTCTGAACCATGAAAATTCTGCAAGGTATCCCAGGTGGTTCTGTGGTGCAGCCTAGGCTGTATATCTTTTCTCTCCTTCATGCTTGGCCTTGTGGTACTTGAGGTAGTCGCTGTGCAGGTCCTTAAAGACATCTCGTGCTCCAGACTGGAGGGAGGCCCGTAGAAACTGGATATCCCGCTCCATGCAAAGATCCAAGATGAGATAAATTCCCTCCTGAAGCAAGTTCTTCACAGGTGGGTACAAGGTTACCTGGGAAGGAAGGAGGGCTCTCAGCAAATATCAAGCAATATGCTGAAAACCCTGGAGCTCAGACAGCAGCATGAAATTGGTGAAGCTATAACCCTGGCCTTGAGACTTTCTGAGACAAAAGCAATTTCTACCATTAGGACCGGTTGTCAATGAATGAAAACATATCCCAGCAGCTTCAAAACTCATTGGACAAGATGAACACTAATCACTACTCTTCCCAAGCTAGTAATATGGAGAGATTGTTGTAAACTTGATCTGGAAGTAAAAGACAAAGTACTAGAAACTTCTCTGTATGTTTTCATTGGGACTCTCATCGAATAAAGCAGACTAAACCAGGCCTGTGGGTTACAGCATCTCCTGACCAACAGGGTCTTCCCAGGACATCTGCCTGTCCCTTGCAGGTCCTCCCACAACACATAATCTACAGAAGCACAGGGAATGAATGCAGAGATCTCTCTGGCTATCTTTGCTCTTAAGCATTTAATTAAATCTAAACATACTGCCTGGGAAATTTTATGGCTCTCAGTAGCAGTCTCTAATGCATATGAAGTATTTTCTTTATTACTAAATCTAAAAATAAATGAAAGATTATACCTAGACTGCTGCTAATAGATGCAATGGTCTTAAATAATTCACAAGGCCTTTCTACTTTCAAGATTAAAACAAAACTAAACAAAGCAAAAAGGAAAAACTAGGCAAGTTTAAATTAGAGATGGATAAAGAAGCCAGGAAGCCAGAGATTTCAGGAAGTAAATTTTAGAATAATATGACTTAAGAGCTCCAATTATCACTTCACTTTTTAGCCCTCAGCAAAGTTAAATTACTATGCCTCATTTATTCTCCATTTAAAAAGTGCAAGCTTTTCTTTCATAAAAAGCCTCTATGTTAATGACTCACATGCTTGGGAAATATCAAGCTTTGATAAAACTGCTAAATACTCCTGGAAATCAAATTACAAGTCCTCATGCCATCCTAGGAGCACTAGAAACGTCTTCTTGGGCACTTAATTAGCATTGTTGCCCCTCCCATCCCAGCCAGAGTTGCTAGGATAACAACAAGCTTTACATACTGATGTCAGCAAGGGTGTGGGTTGGAAAGTTACTTAACAGTTAGAGTTACTTCAAATAGGGAAGTATTCTAGAAAGGCTGTTCATCCAAACCTCCCTGGAGAAATGCTGACTTCTCTAGCCAGACACCTCATTAGACACCACCAAGAGACCCAATACCAAGGCAGCCCACGGGACTGGCTACTTCCCAAGAGGCATGAAATGTGTGTATACAAACAAAAGCAAATGAAGACACATGCATCCTCCATTCACCCAAACCTCTGACATACTGGCACTCACTAATCAAAGTAAAGTTTCGAGGCCATGTGTAGTCCTGAGCTGCCTGACCATGGGCACCAGTAGCTTATGGAAGAGTGAGAACAGTGCACCGACAAACTCAACAAGTAGCTCTCTAAATGACGAACCGCATTCAAACACCAGGTCCAAAAGTCACACTAATCTGGACAAAAACCACTGGTAACAAATTTCTGGCCCCAAGGTCTGCTCTGAGTGTCTGGGAGCAGCAGAACCACCCCTCTTTTCTATGATCTTAGGTTTGGATCCATAAGAGCTCTTGGCCCTGAGTGACATTTCACTTGCCTGTCAGATAACCAGGGGAAAAGAAAACAGGTTCAAGTCTGTACTAGAACCAGAAGTCCTGAGCAACTTCAGTGAGGGGCTTCAATGACCCTTACACATTCTTCAGTCCTGACCATAACTCCATAAGGCTGCTTTACTCCCCACTACAACACACACCATGGACAGGAAAGGGCCTATGACTGCCATTTTGGGTAAAAGCCATGCTCTAAGACTGTGAATGAAAACCCCCGATGAGTATGTTCAGTTTAGGTTTTACCTTCTGTACTTCTGTCACATACTGGGCCACCATGAATGGGGAGAACGTGGTGAACTCCTCAGCTCGAGTAGCAATGTGGCTATACATCCTCTCCACCAGGCGTGCAGACTCAAGGACCTCTGGCAGGTCATCCATGCTCCCTACAGACGGCAAATGATCAACACTGAAATGTCAAGATTATCTCTTCTAGCCATTTCACTACAAACAGAAATGACTGCAACCTTCTACTCTTTCCAGATTCTAAACAGTGTATTCTGTAGATAAAAATAAAGTAAAAGACATGTCCAAACACAACAGCAGTAAAAATATAATATTCAAGTATATGTGTTTTTCTAAGGGGTCTGTGATAACTAATTTTCATTGTCAACCTACTGGATTTTAACAGTCCTAAACAGACTAATCTCTGGGGGAGTATGTGAGAAGCAGTCTCCAGAAAGGATTACGTGAGCAGGAAAGACCACCCTGAACACGGACAGCATCACCCCATGGTCTGGAGTCCTGGGCTGAAAATAAGGAAAGGAGTAGCAAAGCCAAGTGAGCACCAGCATTCATCCCTCTCTGCTTCCTGACTACAGACACATGTGACCAAACACCCCATACTTCTGTCCCCATGATGGACTGTATCTCCTCAAACTGTGAAACCAAATAAAACCCTCCTTTCTGAAGCTGTTCTGTCAGAATTTATCACAGCCAGGAGAAAAGCAACTAATAAGTAGAAACCAGAAAATCAATACTTTTCAGGATAAAAATCTATGATTGCTATCGTTATTTTAAAGGAGATAGAGTGCAATAAGACAGGATCAAATGAAAATTATCAAGAGAAATAATTTATTCAGAGTATTTAAGAGTTCCAAATTATGTCTTTGCCTCTGTTAGTTTTACAAACTGTCTGTGCAAGGTTTTCCTATGATCAGCAAATGGAGATGAGATGAAGCAGCATCAGTGCCCACCTAGCCCTATCTTCTGGAGTCACTTCTTACTCCCAGTAGTCCTCACTACTCAGTGTAAGACCATCTAGTCCCTGGGCTCCCCAAGCCTGCACTGCCTGGGTAGGGAGCTCTGGCCTGTGCTACATCATCTCCCAAGCTTTGCTGGGCTCAGTGATGGCTATAACTTTACTTATAAATCTGGAAAATGCAAACAAACACAGGAACAACAACAACAAAAAAGGTAGACTGTTATTGCTGAGGGTCAGGCCTAATATAAAAGGCACAGGCTCAGAAGTAGAGATAATCTATATTTTGACTGTGGTACAGCTTCACTTTGTTCTTAATTGTCAATAAGATGAAGTTCAACATGCAATAAAACTTATTTCTAGTATGTATTGTACAGGTTTTTTTTTAGAATAAACATGCATACAGCTTTTGTTAACACAGTTTAAGCTGGGCATGGTGGTGCATGCCTTTAATCCCAGCACTTGTGAGAGAAGAGCAGTAGGATCTCTATGAGTTTGAGGCCAACTTGGTCTATAAAGCGAGTTCTGAGATATCCGGGATTCTATTACAGAGAAACCTTGTCGATAGGTCGATAGGTCGGTTGATAGATAGATAGATAGATAGATAGATAGATAGATAGATGGATGAGTAAATGCAGCTTTCTAGATCAATGTAGTTTCTATGAAATTATGTTAACATTTGGGAGGTATTTCACAAGGCCCATATTCATGTGTAGTCATATGTTTCATTGCCTAACATTCTATTGCTTCTCTTTTCAAACAACATACTTAACTGGCACTGATTATTGCAGCTACCAATTTTATGTATAAAAATAAGAGTACACTAGAACCCAAAAAGGAGAAGAACAGAGTTAACATCTTGTGGGTCAAGACACAGTGTAGAGAGGACTGAGATGCTTCTGTGCATGTTCAGAACATGTGATAAGGGACAAACTTGATGTAGCATTTGGCCACACTGCACTTCCATAGTCCACAGCAAGACCTGGGTTTGGCTGCCTGCCTCCCTGGGTAGACCAGAAGAGAAATCACTCTCTGAGTAGTATCTTGGGATATTAAAGAGTCTTAACTAAAAACACAAGACAGTCATCATATAAACAGTGATGGCTAACAAAGAAAGTGAACTTATTACAAGCCATAAATATCAGTAATTTTTAATATTAGGTCAACACATCCACTGTGCCATGCACAGGAGGTGGTGATACTAGCTATGCCACTAGTTGTCCATTATTGGTCAGAGCAAAGGGTAACAACTATGGGCTCTATCAATAGTGCCATCCTCTCATCTCTTCTTTATAGAAAAAGAAGTTTCAGAGATGCTTGATGCATCCACGGTTTGAGTTATAGTAAAGTGTGATGATATGAAATAGTTAAAAAAAAATATCTTGAGCAAGGAAAACAGCTGTTAGCTTGAGGCCAGTCTGATCTACATAAAGAGTTCTGGGCCAGCCAAGGGCTACATGTGAGAGCCTATCTCAAACAAACAAGCAAACAAACAAACAAACATACATTTTCTTGAGAGATGCCCTGGTTGGGTTGTATTTAGTTCTGTTCTTGTTTTTGTGAGCTTGACATTAGCTAGAGTTATTAGAGTTGGGGAACAGAACCTCAACTAAAAAAATGCCTCCATCATATTGCCTGTAGGCAAGTCTATCATCCATTCTCTTTATTAATGATTCATGCAAGGGGGTACATGCCACAGGGGGGCAGTGGCATCCTTAGGCAGCTGGTCTTGAATTGTATAAAAAAGCAGGCTGAGCAAACCATGGAAAGCAAGCCAGCAAGCAGAATTCCCCATGGCCTTTAGTTTCTGCCTATGAATTCCTGTCCTGACTTCTGTCAGTGACTAAGTGTGGCCTGAGAGCTATAAGCTGAAATAAACCCTTTCCCTCCACCAAGTTGCTTTTGGTCATGATGTTTTATCACAGCAACAGAAACCCTAAGTACAAATCCTAAGGCAAGAGGCTGAAGAGGTATCTCAGTGGTTAAAGTCCACACGACCCAGTTCTATTCCAAGCACCTATATTAGGTGGCTTAAAACTATGTATAACTTTAGTTCTAGGGTATAAGATACTATTTTCTGGTCTCTACCAGCATTAACATTGCACACATTTCACACAAACACACATACATAAATAAAAAGAAATACTTTTCTTTCTTTTTTTTTTTTTTTTGGTTTTTCGAGACAGGGTTTCTCTATATAACCCTGGCTTTCCTGGAACTCACTCTGTAGCCCAGGCTAGCCTAGAACTCATAAATCCGCCTGCCTCTGCCTCCCAAGTGCTGGGATTAAAGGCATGCACCACAACCGCCTGGCTAAGAAATACTTTTCAAAAAAGTCTTTACATTTTTTTCCTTGATTATTCACTTGATAATCTGAACAATTCTCACATCACCTTAGTTTGTTGGTTTTATTTTCAATACTGTTTATGACCAGAAACACTGCATGATGAACAGATCTGAATCTGTGCACCTGGCGCCATTACTCTCAATTACCTTTGTCTTTCTGGCGTCCTTCATGCATAACTGAAAACAACAGTCTATTAAAGGAGTTCAAGAAGGATGGAATGGCCTTCAGCATCACCTGTGTAACAAAGGCACACAGAAGTGGGTCAGTCGTCTCAGGTAATCGTCTACTTACCTGGCAGGACATACAGAAGAGGCACATGCCCCACTGTACAGCACCGATACTTTGAATATCTTTCGCAAAAGTGACTGAGCACCTGGCTCATATCTGGCTCCTTAATTCTTGTTTAAACATTTTAGAGAACAGGGGCTCCACACTGCACACTTTCAAAATTTGTAGGCACAATGATTTAAAATTTGCTAAGTCTATGTTTTCTCTACACTGTTCCTAGTATACCCTAAAGGAACTGATATTTTAAAAAGATTACACAAATTCACTTACAATGGGAATCAAACCATCTCAATTAACAGGAATGAAACAGCCTGCCTAGGACTTTCCCTTGAATACTGAGACTAGGTTTTAAGCCTGCTCTGGGAGCTGGAGAGATAACAGAGTGATCAAGAACAGGTCCTCTTGCCATGGACCTGGGTTTGGTTCCCAGAAGCCACACAGTAATTCATAACTATCTATGTCTATAACTCCAGTCCCAGTGGATCAGATGTCCTCTTCTAACATCCCTGAGCACTATATGCATGAGCTGCACATACATACATGCAGAACGCTCCTACACATAAAAATCTTTTTAAAAAGTCTATTCCTAACTTCCTTATGTGTCTAAAACCCTTCTCCTTCAAGTGCTTCTCCAGTCCCCACTCACTCTTATTTATAAAAATCTTTTTTTCCTTTGAAATGGACATTCACTATGTATCACTGGCTGTCCTAAAACTCATATGCAGACCAAGCTGACTTCAAACTCCTGCCTTTGCCAAGTGCTGAGATCACAGGCATTCACTATTACACAAGTCAAAGCCTTTTCTCAATAAACTCTAACTTTATTTATTTCATTTTAAAAAGTGAGACTAAGATGACAAAAACATACTTTTTAATCTCTCTCCTTGTATCTGTGTATACACAGTCACGTATATGACACAGCACACATATGAGTTAGAGAACAACCTCAGGTGTTGAGTCCTAGCCTGCTACCTTGTTTTTGAGACAAGACCTTTTTGTTTATTGTTGTATTCTCCAGGCTAGCCGACCCTCAACCATCTAGGGATATCTGCCTGTCTCCACCTCCCACCCTACCATAAGACACTGGGATTACAGACACAGGCTATATGCCCAGCTTTATGTGGACTCTAGGGAGCCACACTGGGCTCCTCATGCTTACATCTCCCCAACCCCAAAAATGCTTTCTTTATACCACACATCAGGGACACAACCACAATGTCCATCCAAACAGCAATAAGCTCATGCAAATTTAGTTAGAATTAAGCAAAATTAAACCTTCAATTACATTTCAACTGGTCATCATGTCTGAGGCCAATGAGTACTACACTGACAATGCAGGCACCACTGAATATTTACTGGACTGCACTGCTCAGAGTAAGAGTAAATCACCAAGACAAAAGCACTGTTTTGTGCTGATGGTTTTGTGCTGCACTTACACAGTCACATAACAGCCTTAATAATTAGTCAAAATATTTCAGGTCAAAGGTAGTGAGGCAGAGCCAAAGGTTCACAGCTGGGAAAGTCTTTGGAATAGAATATTTCTCCTAAAAACCAGCATCGCTGGGAAGATAAGGTCGCTCAGTGGGTAATGGTGTTTGGCGTGCATGCCTGGTAGCCTGAGTTCAATTGCCAAATGTGCTGTCTAGTTTAATATCGTCTTGATACAGGCTAAAGTCATCAAAGAGGAAGGAGCCCCAGTTGAGGAAATGCCTCCATAAGATTCAGCTGCAAGGAATTTTCTTAATTAGTGATCAAGGGGGGAGGACCCAGCCCACTGTGAGATGGGCCATCCCTGAGCTGGTGGTCCTGGGTTCTGTAAGAAAAGCAGGCTGAGCAAGCCATGGGAAGCAAGCCAATAAACAGCACCCTCCATGGCCTCTGCATCAGCTCCCACCTCCAGGTTCCTGCCCGGCCTGAGTTCCTGTCCTGGCTTCCTTCAACAGTGGATTATGATGTGGAACTGTAAGTAAAATAAACCCTTTTCTCTTCAACTTGCTTTTTGATCATGTTGTTTCATAGCAATAGTAATCCTAATTTGGACACTGGACCTCATACAAAAGGAAAAGAGAACTGATTCCACAAACTTGTCCTTTGATCTTCAAACACACCTGTGTGCACACTGTCTATTCTTAAGACTATCAAAATACTTAGAAATATCTCAACATGTCTACAGACACATACATAGCATTTATGAATTCCTGCTGGCCACATGTATTTAGTGGTAGTTCATGGAAAGAACCCTGATCAAAGGTATCAATAGGCTTAGCCCAACACTCAGACTCAACCAAGTGGCAATGGTCAAAACATTCACCAAGCCTCAATACCGTTATCACTAAAATATGATTACCACATGCTTTAGATGCTTACTATGAAGTAAAGCAGCAAACATTCAACACATGCTAGCTGGCCATACTCTCTTCCATGAGATCTGTGTTCCTAGCCTCTCTATAACATAAACAGAGTTATAAGCAGAGTCAACTCAAGACCTTCACTCCCTCTATCACTTGAATTATAAACCCAACATATCTAAGGAAGGTAGCGACTTGTTTAAATACATCATCAGCAAACAGAGTAATGGGCCTCCTTTGTACAATATATGCCACCACTCAGAGAATCAAGCATGGTAAAGAACAACTCAAGTGGCCTGAAGAGAAAGTCAAGAAGTTTATATATCAGACTACTAGAAGCAAAATTTGTAACAGTGAAGCTTTCTTTAGTTTCATCTGTTTGCTTTTATTTTTAGTGGTAGTAGGGATAACACAGGCATCTAATGCACATGCATACAAGCACACCTGCCTGCCCCACTGAGCAGCCCCCAGTCTCTTGCTCCTGTAGGTATTCCCAGCTCCTGGAGGAGCAGCTGTGCTGTTCTGCCTCTCACCTTAGAGTGGCACTGCAAGATGGAGAAGAGTACATTGTGCATTTTCAGGAAGACACTGCCAAACTCCCGTGGCTTCAGGTGCTCCAGAGGGACTGTGAGCAAGATGTTAAAGGCCAGACTGACATGGTGAGGATTGTTGATGCTCTCCTCCCCTTTCCGAAGCAGAACAGCCAGGACTTCAAGAATAGGCTCAATCACCACTAGGGCCACAGGCTGCTCTTGGCAGGCCTCTCGGTGTTGCAGCTACACAGAAAGACAGACAAAGAAAAGAAAGTGAAGGTGATCTCCAAAGAAATTCTAAATCTCTAAATCACTAAAGCTAAATCACTTATCACTAATCACTAAATCACTAAAG
The DNA here is from genome assembly GCF_008632895.1 of Mastomys coucha. Taxonomy (NCBI): domain Eukaryota; kingdom Metazoa; phylum Chordata; class Mammalia; order Rodentia; family Muridae; genus Mastomys; species Mastomys coucha. The sequence goes on along the minus strand of NW_022196905.1, from coordinate 262,594,011 downwards.
CTCTAGGTGACAAAGGTAGTGCTCTACGAGGAAGTGGTGTGGCCAATCAGCAATCCAAGACTCCAAGGGTAACCTTCCATAGACCCAGCAGCTTCAGTCCTCACTTTTTTTGTTCAGTACATTTACCATAGACAAGACATTTCTTATAGAGAACAGATATATCCAATTTCTTACAAGGAAGCTGTATGACAGCCACATGTAAGTATTTTCCCAAACATAATCAGTTCCAAATGCCTGTGACTATAATAAAGGTCTAATTAATAAGATTTTCAGTTAGTGTCCTAGAAAATAGGAGAATAGACTCAAATTAAGGGCTAACTGTTTTCCCTGGGTGTCACCTAGATAGCATCCCTATGGTTCCCAGTTTGACAATGAATATGGAAAGAGACTTTTGGGTCCTGAATCTTACAAGTCCCATCATTCTGCAGGGACCATGGCTCTGCAGCCAGTCTGCCACACACATTAGAGGCATCCAGTGGGCTCTAACCTAGTGCATCCAGTGTAGTCAGCACACACACTGTCACCATTATGGCCACCCATCAGTATGTTCTATACCCTACTCAGTAACTTGCTTCTCCTTTGTCTGCACTACAAACACATATCGGGGGAATGGCATGCTTTAGCACAGGTCTTTGGTGATACAGATTCTTAGGGAGAAGACAAAGAAACAAATTAAAAAAGAGAAGGGAACATGAAGTCTAGTTTTCAGGCCTTTAAGCTCAGAAAATATGCTGATCCATAACAATTCTCTCAGGTAGCAAAAGTTGCAATCTGGATGGTGATGATGGCAAGCAGGTACTACTCTTTTTCATATCTGCAGTAAGAATCTTTGAGCCAGGATCAATGTAGGGTGCAAACACTAAGACCAATTTCAATGGACCAGGCTCTTGTAGTATAAAATGAAACCAAGTCATTGTCAAATGAAAATTCAACACCTGGGTAGGATGCAACGGTAACCAGTCACAATATTACTACTCAAACTAAATAAGAGTATTTCCCTTTACTGGATCACATGCCTTACACACATGTGCTGTCCTGATACCAGTGTACTTAACTGACCAACCGGCCCCAGGGATCTCCTCCACCTGAGTCTATGGCCCACAGCAGTCTCACCTTGTCCTTGCCATCAATCTCATCACTCCCTGTCTGAATTCTCAGTGCTGGTCCCTCTCACCTCTTCTTATCCAGATTGCTACTAAGAGTGTATACAGACAGAAAACACAAATGGGTTACCTGTTCATGACCACCTTCAATAAAAACCCCAGAACCAGAGATGACAGAGCTCAAGCCATCAGCTGGAAATTACAGACAAGCTGGAGGGTACATCTCGAGCGGCCACTCACCATTAGAGCCGTGACAATCTGGGGACACGAACGCCATAGCAAACCCGCCTTTTCTCCATTGAGTGGACATTTGAGTAGCAGGTTGAGTAGTCTAATGGCACACAAAACAACCTGAAACAAAAAAGGCAAAGTTTAGCACTAAAATAGCCAATCCTCAGGGAGAACGCCATAGGAGAGGAGAGCCTTTTACTGGTACTGGTACATGTTACTGGGCTCAGGAATAGAGCCAATGCCTGGTCGGGGTGAGTTTTAAGAGCAAGGATTATCTTTTACATTTATGCACAGACAGGAAACGATGATGAGCTTAACTCAAGCAAAAACAGGTTCTTTGGGGGAGTGTCTCATTAAACTAATCACAAAGCAAAATTGGTCCAGGATACCAAGTTCAGTAAGGTACAAAGAATAGCCTAATCATAGACTCTATTTTGCCAAGATGCTGGTCACAGAGGATACTATTACTTCACTCATCAACAACTACACAAGAACTAGGCAGTGGTGGTACACATCTCTAATCCCAGCACTCAGGAGGTGGAGGCAAGTGGATCTCTTATTTCAAGGCCAGCCTGATCTACAAAACGAGATCCAGGACATCCAAGACCATGTTATACAGAGAAACCCTGTCTCGAGGGGGGAAAAAGGGAATCACACAAGGAGGCTGGAGCAATGCCTCAGTGGTTAAGAATACTCGCTAGGCTTCCAGAGGACATGGGTTTGATTTCCAATACCCACACTGTGGCTTACAACCATTTAACTCCAGTTCCAGGGTATTTTATCTGATGGTCTCTGCAGGCACAAGGCATGCACAGTTATACACATGCAGGTAAAACACCCATACACATAAAGAAATTTTTTTTAAATTAAAAAATAAAACAAAACTACATAAGGAAAGGTTTAAAGGAAATACTGGATGAGATGCTGTTTATGCCAGGCAATTCCTCTACGCCAGAGGATAAGCAGGCAGGTATTTACTTTTACTTAATGTTTCACAAAAGCCTGGCATCATGTCCTGCTTCTCAGTATTACAACGGCCTCTTTTTCTCCTAAGACTGTGAAGTCACACAACCCCAGCCAGATCCTGATTTCTGCTCTGTGTACTCTCCTCTTACCTTCTCCTGACTTCACAAACCTACAAATCTGCCTGTTGCCAGTTTCCTGCATATCTGCAAGACCTCTACCCATTGTGGCCTGGTACCCTCTCCTTTTTCAAAATTGTACACCCTCTGACCCAACAGACATACACTGCTATCCCATGCACACAAATTTGTGTCACTTACTGCGTCAAATTCTTCATTCTTCAATACTCATTTCAAGTTTCCCCTGTCTATGAAGCCCTCTCTAATTAACTGGTTTAATAAAAACTTGGGGGTTATTTTCTCCCCTCAAGAGAGAATTACATTTTTGTTGTTGTTGTTGTTGTTTGGTTTTTCGAGACAGGGTATAGCCCTGGCTGTCCTGGAACTCACGCTATAGGCCAAGCTGGCCTCCAACTCAGAAATCTGCCTGCCTCTGCCTCCAAGTGCTGGGATTAAAGGCGTGCACCACCACTGCCTGAAGAGAATTACATTTGTAATTTGAAGAAATTCTCTTTTGAAGAATAAAAACTCTTCAGTGGAAGCTAGATAGTCCACAACTGGGCTCCCTCCTACAGGCTCCTGCTCTGCCTCCACTCTGTCAGCCAAATTAGTTTAGTTTTAGAAGTGACACAAAATTTCAAACAATCTCTCCTTTCACCAGGAATAAGCACCACTCCAGGCCTGTAACAAAAGAAAGAAGACATCCACCTGTAGCTCTGACCTCCATGCCTGAGTGACGTCCAGCCCCTGGAGAATAGACTGCACTACCATCTCAAAGTGCTCTGTTGTCCCAGCCTCAAACATTTGCGTGAGCAGGGCTCCCAAGTGAAGCTCAGTGTCCTGAGTGACTGGAGCAGGTATGCATGGACCTACAGGAAAAGAAGTCAACACTGTTACGATCTGACTGGTGACAGTAATCTGTAAAGTTGCCACATGATGACACCATGCAGCATTAATGAGTAAACGGATACGACAGCACAAAAGCAGGTACTGGTAAGAGAGTTGAAGTGGATACTCATGTGGCACCCTACTCAGTGCTTGCATACAGAAAATGCCAATATGCTCAAGTTAGCTCTGGACCACAGCAAACATGTGACCATTACTCTTTACCTTCCTTATATAATCATAAATGGTACAGAAGTGGGATATTTTAAATACTCAGATGTGGGGAGCCAAACCCTGGACTTTCTTAAAAGTCCTGATAAAAGGACAAAGTGAACTTTAAGTTCTATATCCTTGTCCAGGAGTGGACTTGGCAAGGCCAGTATAGAGCTAGAGCCAATGCCTCAAGAGTCAAAGCCACAGCTTCTGAGGATCCAACTCTCTCTCCCCCCTGGACTGTTATCAGTCCTAAGGCAACTGTGTCGGAGGTATCCCATGCTCTCTTTGCCAACACCGTCTAACTTGACTCTCTTCTGGATTTGGCCACCCACCTCCACCCCACAAATAGTATATATGATGCCGTACTTCTTAATAAACTTGCTTGGTGTAAATCATTAACTTATGTAAGACCCCCTGATCCCAGCTATTTGCCTCATCCCGGGTCTTCCCATTCAACACTCCAGTGTTCAGGTCACCCTGTTGGTTTGGGTCACCCAAGAATGTTGAAAAAGACAAGAGCCTTGATATTCCTGGGACTGTCTACCAGATCCCAAAGGTATTTTCTGGACCCCTCCAGGACCTTCTGGCCCACAATCAATCCTACAACAAAGTCCAATGCCCTTCAACACCCTTCAAGGATCTATGTATCCTTCCATGTGTTTCAAACTGCAACACACCAGAATACCTTCTACCTCTCAATCTGTTATTTACAATCTGGAGAACAGAGATCAGGGGCTCTGACTGATAAAGTAATAGGCTCATGTCACCTACAAACTGTTAGACCTAGATTTGTAGCCTCTTTTAGCCCCAATCTGCTCATCAGAACAGTGAACACATCAGCAAAGATGCATGTCACTGGCAAATAAAAGGACACAGAACCTATAGGAGAGCCTCTCTCAGGGGGGCTGACCACCCATCCATACTTGCTTGGCTGGACTTCATGGCCACTTACACTTGGCTTACATGTACCCTCTAGCCCCAGTCCCACATTCAGGTTGGGTTTTGTACCCCATATTCTTTCTACTGAAATCTTTATAAATGTGTGTTAATGAAACCCAAATCAGTCAGAGCAGAGATAGTCCTATATAAAAGGCTACCTCTAAAGCACTGGCTTCCCCAGTTCTACTAAGGCAATCTATTTATTGCCTGAAAGCATTCTTCATAAAAGCTCCTGCTTATGAAATGCCTCCATAACACCACTGGAGGGCAGGGCACCTCCACCCAAGTCGTATTGCTCCCTTTCAGTTCTTCAAAGCAACCTTAATGTTCCCCTTCTTCCTCAGTGCCTTGGGCCTCACCTCACTTGGTATTTCCTCCAGATTGCTTACTACTCCAGCACATTACCAGACATTCTAATGGTTCAGATGTGTGAACATGCTGGACTCACTGTATCTAAGGCTCTGTCCTGGAGGTTTGAGGTACCACAGGCCCAGGGATATAAAAGTAAGGTTGAAAACTGCCTCATCTCGCCAGAGGTATGGAAAGGGGGTGCAGAAGTTCTGTTTAACGATTTGACAGCAGCCACAGCTTTGGATGCCAGCTGCCACCCTAAGACACTCATCTGGAATGCTGTCACAAACTTTAACAAAAATTCAATGTTAGTTCCAGTATAGGGAAGCACCAATCCCTGAGTTATTAAACAAAAAAAATCATCAGAGCCAGGGTTTTTTTCAGTTCATCCATAGACAGGTCACTGACAGGAAGACAACAGCAACTCTATTCAGTCCATATACCCAGATCTGGTAGCAGCCCAGGCAGACCAGGAAGCTTCACTTCTTAATAGTCCCACCTTGTTGTAGCTTCTCTATGGAATCAACTGAACACATTCTCTACTCAGCATGGACTCTTGCCCCCCTAACAGTCAAAAGACAACCTAATTCCTACTCTAGCCCCTCAGCAACCTCCAAAACTAAAAGGAAAGCCTCTGTTGCCTGTGAAAGATAAAAGCTGCTCACTAGATACAAGACATCCAACCTATTCATCTTTGTCTGCTTTAGGGAGTAACTAGTTTATACTTACACACAAATATACACACATATACACATACTTTAAAAGATTTTACTTTATGTTTGGATTTTGAGAAAAGGTCTCACAATGTATCCTTAGCTTGGAAATTGCTATGCAGACCATACTAGCTTCAAATTTATAGAATTCCTCAAACCTCTGCATCATTAGTGCTGGGGTTAAAGGCATGTGCCACCATGTCCTGCCAAAAAGAATTATTTTATACTGTATTTAACATCAATATTTTAGATGTTTCTAAATAATATTTATAACTATTTGAATGGCTACATAAAATCTTTCAGGTGTCAGTTTTGTGCAAGAAGACTCTCTCTTTCACTAGTCTCAATCTGAAGTCTTAGCTGGCCTCAAAGGATATGTCATTAACATAGATGACACCAGGTCAGTCTATTTAACTACACACACACACACACACACACACACACACACACACACACACACACACGTTATTGACCAAACTGAATTTGGGTGCTGAGGAAAACAGAGTTTCCATAATTTTCCAAGTTAATCTATACCACTATAGACCTGAAACAGGAGTTTTCCCTAGGTGAAATGATCTATATGAGTCATCTGTGGCCAGAGCAAATTAAAAACCAAAATCAAGAACTCAAAACCATGAGTGGGAGTTGATAAGATGGCTCAATAGTTAAGGTCACATAATGTTCAGATAGAAGACCCAAATTAAGTTTCCAGTATCCATGTTGGGCAGCTTAAAAATGTCTAATTCTAGCTGTGGACAATCAGCAACCTTCTTCTACCGGTACCTGTACTCACATGTGCAGACTCACACACAAACCCACATATATACACACATGATTAAAGAAAAAAATCTGGGTGTGGAATTCAAGATGAGCTAGATCTGCATAATGAGTTCCAAGCCAGCTATGACAAAGTAAGACCCTGCTTCAAACAAACAAGCATGAAAGTGCACAAAATAATCCCTAAAATATCAGAATGCACAGGAAAGGAAGAGCTGGAAAGGTGACTGCTTACATGTGCCAATATAGAAAGAGAAAATGCATGCCTTGGGGGCAAGCTTTCTCATGTGGCTCCTTCTGAAGCTGCCAGGTACCACCCTGCTCAAGGAGTGGGTAGGAGGAAGCTCAGCTAGTTGTGGTGGTACACACCAGTAGGATATGCTGAAGAGATGGAGGCATATGAATCATAAGCTATGAAGCATGGTAACTTGGCCACGGAGTCCCACTGACTTAAGCCTCTGCAGCACAGAATCAGCTCAGAAACACCTTATCAGGACTAATGAGAGATATCTCAGTGGTTAAAAGCAGTGGCTGCAAGTCCAGAGGACCCAGGTTTGACTCCCATCACCCACATGGCAGCCCACCAACCATCAGTAACTTCAGTGCCAGGTGATCTGACACCATCCTCTGGCTTGAGGGCACCAGGCATATACTTGGTACACAGACATACATTCACGTAAAATATGCATACACATAAATAAATTTTAAAACACCAAAAAAACCCAACTTACCTGTAAGAACTTTCTGCAAAGAATAAAAGATGGAACCAAAAACACAGTTCTCCTTGGAATGGAGCTCTGGGGCCAAAAGGAACAAGGTTAGAAATCGCAATGCTGCCTGGAAAGACTGAGTATTCCTCGACAGGGCTGGCAACTCCTCCAGCAATTGAGTGTAGACATCCTGGTAAAGTGCCACATGAGAAAGCAGTGTTTTGTCTGTATCCACCACTTGAGCAATTTTGGGCTGTCCGTCCCTGAGGTGCTGGCTCATGTCTACTTCTAAAAGTGTGGGGACAGCTGAGAGGAGTACTGAAGGCAGGCGGCGGCCTGTAGTCCCAGACACCAAGCAAAGCTTCAGCATGGCACCCAAATGCATCATGGCCTGCTGTAGCAATTCAGGCAGTTCTGCTGGGGCCTCCAGTAGCTGCCTCCGCTCCTTAACACAAGGCCCCAAACTCTGACACAACTTGGTTAGAGCCACCAGAAGCAGTTGCCTGCCCCTAAGGTTCTGAATTTTAAATTCTTTGCTGGAAGCTTCCTTATTGTACCTTGAGAGAAAGGCAGTGATTTTCCCAAAATTGAGCACCAGGCTCAGCTTTACTTGGATAAGCATTTGCATTAGCTGTTCTAAGAACACCCCTGACACTTGAAGAAGCTGCAGCCAAGCAGGGTCATCCTCCCTAACTTGAAACTGAGCACTGGCTTGAAACAGTGAGGTCAGCACAACCTCAAAGATGTCACTAACGTACATAACCCTGAATACAGAGCGGGCATTCCTTCCTCTCTGCAGAGCATTGAGGAGCTGGTAACACTTCACCAAGAACTGGAGGGCTAGTGAGCAAGAGCAATGTCCTAATGTGGAGACAGCCATGGATAATAGCAGGAAAAACAAATGCACGTGGTAAGATGGAGAGAGGCTGTCCAGGCGAAGGGCGGAGATGACTTCTAAGAGCTCCAGGAGGTCTTTTAGCTGCTCTTCATCCAGCTTGATTGGAAAACCACTCTTGACCATGGATAGAAAATTCTGGGCAATTTCTCCTCTTGGTTCTACGCCTTCAGGTCCAACTTTTGCCAATTTGATTTCCCAGTGAGCCACAACTGTGTGATAGTCCTTTCCAAAAAGCCAGGGGAACTGCTGACTAATAAGACTCAGATCACTATGAGCTCCAGAGCACAGAATGCTAGAACATTTTGCAATGACACATGTCAGGAAGGCAGAATAGAGGGACTGCATCTCTGGAAAGAGAGGGCTGTGAAGGAGGGCTGTGGATATTTTCTCAAGCGTGACATGTGGTTCACCATGTGCCAAGCTTCCCTGGGCTTTACTTGATGGTAAAGTTCTTAACAAGACAGTGGCCACATATCTCACATCATTCAAACAAAGGTAGGGTATTAAAACTGTGAGGTTTGATACAATTAAGTGCCAGTGTGCTACAGGATATGTGGACTCATTCACTGTTGACACCTGCTTATCCCAGGCAGCTACTGTTTTCTGACTTAAACAATCTCTGCTGGAATCAAGAATGTGAGCAGTGTCAAACCTCAAGGTTTGAAGGGCTTCTTTGGACTGGGAATTACTCCGCATTAAAGTCCTTTTTACCTTCTGAAGGTAAAGCTGTTCTAAGCAGTACCTACTGAGAGACCTGGACTGGGCTATACACTTTTCCACCTTCTTCCAAAGCTCTGTCTCTACATCCGGTAGCAACAAAGGGAGGTTTGAGCTATCCAGAGAAGCCCTGACTAGGGAGACTGCCAGAGAATAATACTGGCTGCAGTGTAAACTGAGGGTAGTGTCCACCTGAGCCCAGGTAGAAGAGAGTAAGAGTGCAGAGTCACTCACCTTCTGCTGCCACAGCTCAGGCTCTGGACTCCAGAGGTCTAGAAGGCCCAAAAGGGGCTTCACAAGCTCTCTCAGCATCTTCTCCATTATGCACTGTGTCCGTCTTATAATGGGCAAAGGCATGTTATTGTCCAGACTCTGCATGTTGAACATGATGCAGTGTAGCAGAGAGCTCAGGGACACTGCCTTTAAAGCCATGTCAGTATCACTCTGCAAACAGGGCATGACTAAAGACTGGAACTTATCTAGTACAAGGGACCATGTATCCAGGATCTGACTCAGTGGCAGCTCTAATAGACATCCACCGAGAGCCATAGAGAAGCCCGAGGCAAGCAAAGGCTGCCGCAGTGCCTCGGCAGCTGGACGGCAGATCACCCCTAAAACCTCCTGAAACAGTTGTGGCACCTGTCGGAGCTTAGCATACGTCTGGAAGACAGTGCTAATAAGTACCTCCTGAGCTTTTTTGGCTCGAAATTCTGTTACTTCTGCATCAATCCAAGCCGAAGACAACAGGTCATCTAGGTCTGGCTCTAAAATCAAATGATTCAGAGATATCAAAATCTTGAGGCATCGAAACCAAGCTGGCACAGACGCTTGTGAATGGTTGATCAGCAGCTCAGCCACACGGCGGTAGAAGCGGAACTGTGTCTCCGCATGTCGAATCCTGTCAGTAGCCACATTGTAGATGTTACTGGTGGCCACTGAGTTTAGCAGTTGCTCTATGGCCAGAAGCTCTGTGGTCCAATCTGACAGGGACAGGGCTTCTATCTGCCCCTCTTGCAGGTGTGAAATCTGCAAGCAGCCAAACAACCTGGGGAGAACCTGAAAACAGAGAAACTGGTTCTCTTCCTTAAGGTATGATTCCAGAAAGAGTCTATACAACAAGGATACTGAGCTGGCTACAACCAAAGCATGCAGGTCTGATTTCACATAGTCAGGCTCCACCAGTCTTGTAATCACAGTTTCCATTGGAGTGAGAAGACTCTTCAGGAACCCCATCTTTATGTTCTCTTGGTGCTGTTCCAAGAGCTCCTGTTTGTAGGATGAGAGTAAGTCATGTCGAAAAACACCAACTCGAAGAACAGCATCAATCTTACTCCTGATATCTCGGCTCAGTACCTGCCATAGCTGACCCTGACTAGCTTGTGTCCATGTGCCCCCCAAAAGCAAGTGTCTCAGGACTAGGCAGGGCTGGAAAAGGTAGCCAGTCATATCTCCAAAGACACGCCTAGGGTTGGCTTGTTGTTGCTGAAGTTTGAGGTAATGGTCAAGAGCCAGATGAATGACCTCAAATAGCTTGGCTGTCATGGCTCCTTCTGGTTGTCTGCAAGCTGACCAGCAGAGCTGGCTCAGCAAAGCCACAATAAGCTCTGGTTTGGCTGTATAGATGACAGCAAGGGCAGGTGCTGAGAGGATGCCCTGGCAGCAACTCAGGATGGCACAGATATTCCTCTGGAATCCTGCAAGTGAGAATTCTTCTATTCTCTCATTTATGACCTGAATATTAAGAAATAAAAAAAAGTTCATGACTACCTGAAGCCACACCTACCCAGAAAGTATGAAAGAATCATTTCTCTGCCACATTTTGATGAGGAATACCCAGGTTTTTCTACTAATATGAACTTGACACACCCATCTATCTCCCCTGAGTACCAACCCTGGAAAGATTTAGTGCCTTTCTAAATTTGCCATACAATTTCAAAAGGCTGAGCTTTATAAAACTTAAATCAGTAGTTAGTTTTTTTCCTTTTTATTTATTCTTCTCCCATAAAATATATTCCAACTACAGCCTCCTCTCCTTCCACTTCTCCTCCCAGTTCCTGCCCCGTCCTCACCTCCCCTTCCCCCTAGATCCACAGCTCCCCCCTTTCCCTTCAGAAAAGAGCAGGTCTCCCAGGGATATCAACTGAACATAACATAACAAGATGTAATTAGACTAGGCACAAACCCCCTATCAAGGCTGTATGTGGCATCCCAGTAGGAAGAAAGGTTTAGACCCTAAATCTTTATCTAGGTGTCATCAGGTAACACTTGAGTCATGACCCTGCGAATGGATGGAGATTATATATAGTCAATTTTTTCCTATTAACACCAAAGCAGGGCTAGAGATATAACTCCATCTCTAACATGTATGAAGCTCTATGTTCAATCCCCAGCACTAGATAAACTGAATGTGGTCATGCATGCCTGTAATCTCAGTACTCAAGACGTATAGAGAAGATGATCAGAAGTTCAAGGTCATCCCCCAATTACCTAGCTAATTCAATGCCAGCAGCCTATGATATATGAGTACCTGCCTTGAGATAATTCCTGCCCATTTTGATCTTTGACCTCCCTCCAGAAAATTACAAGTATCTGTGTATATGTGAGTGTCAATGTAGTTATAATATGCTAGCTACCTTTTCCAATTAAATAGTAATCAAACTGGCTCTGATGATACATATCTATATTCCTAGCACATGGGTATACAAAGAAAGAGGAACATGAGTTGAGAACAGAGGGTAATAAAAACTAGTTCATAGGCCAGGCATGGTGGCCCATGTTTATAATCCCAGGTGGCAGAGGCATGCAGATCTCTATGAGTTCAAAGCCAGCCTGGTCAATGTAGAAAGTTCCTGAACATCTAGGGTTATATAGAGAGACTGTTTAAAAAAAAAAAAGGCGGGGGGTTGTTTTTTTGTTTGTTTGTTTTTAGGGGAAGATTTGGGGGTGATATACTATTACTGCTTCCTTCTCTTCCCTGAAATTTCCTGCATATTCACATAATTTTCTAAAACAAGTTTAGGCAGTAACAAGAAATTAACAAAGATGCATATGACACAAGTCAACAGAAGAGACCATTATTTATTTACCTTGACAAGGGATAGCTGAAGATTTATAGTCTTTCCATTCTTAAGGAGATTCTGCAATTTCTTGCTATGTAGAATGTTATCTACATAGATCCAAAGTCTTTCAACAATATCTTCCTGCAGTTCAAGTTTTTTCTTATAAAATGCAACCAATGACTGTCTTGCCCAATCAAGTAAAACCTAGATTTATAGAAAACATACTATAAGTGAAGTTCTTATATGTGAGAAAGATTTTCAGCATTAATGGGACACCCAATCATGACCAAAATCTATTGCATGAAAAACAAAAACGATTTCCTGTTAAAATATGTCTACACTATCAGTTACCATTGAGGGTGAAACACTGCAGGAACACTTCAGTCTACAAGTTCAAGATGAGCCTGAGCAACATAGCAAGATCCTATTTGAAACAGATAGGCTGAATATGATTACACATGCTATTAATATCAGTACTGAGAAGCTGAGGCTAAAAGATCTCAACTCAATGGCAGCATGACATATATAGCATTTTTTTTTAATTCTCACTTGTGTTAACATTATATAATAATGTTTTGAAATCTTGAAATGTTTATTAAGGAAAAACAATGATGTCTGCATCTGGCCTCAAAGAAAAGTTTCAGTAAAATTAACATTATTCAATGACCTTTTCTAAAAGAAACATAAATATACACAATGACCACAGAAGTGATCACATATGCAAATCAAATGGCAAAGAGGGATAATTAAAGAAACAAAAAGGAATGAGAGTCAGAACATTCGGACGTGTGCTGATTTTCCCAAGACATGTAACTCCTAAGTTCCCCTCATTCAGGAGACACAAACCACACAAAGGGATACACAGTGTTTATGGGAGAAAAAGGGCTTAGGACACATGCAGTTTCCACTACTGCAACATTGTTTCTTCAAGCACAAAATACTTGAGAAAAGGTGATGCTTCAACTCGAAGAGCTGTGTGTATGAGCTTCTGTGTGTGCCTTATGTGTGAGATTGTGATGATGGTGATGGTAAGAAACGCAGGGCTTCCAGCATGCTTGGCAAACACTATGACACTGAGTGACACTTCTCCTCTCCAGAACAGTCCATAGGTATGACGAGCTGAGGTGTTCAAGCCTACCAGGATTACCCTTTTGTTTCATGTTGTGCAGCACTGACCAGCGAACTACCAAGCTGCCAAGATGACTCAAACATGTAGTGGGTGTGGACACTGGCAGGCACCCTGTTTTGCAAACCACACCTCAACACTTCTCTCACAATTATAATACAGTTTGACATCAGCATTGGGATGTATGTCAGCCCTATTCCATGAGCTTGTCATCCTACCACAGCTGCATTGCCCACTTTTTAGCCACAGAAGCTTAAGAAACCCCAACAGAACATTGTAACTGGTACCTACCTGCTCTAGCTTGCCCTCACACAGACTAGCACTTCCTGACTTCTCAACCTTCCGCCTAGCAAACTGAAAGCTCCCATTGCTTCTTCACAGACTTTACACTCCCCAACAGGTTTTCTAAACTTTTAAATAAATGTCAATATCCAAGTTGTACATCAAATTATTTTAGATCATAAAATGTGTAAATTCTACATTAAACTTACTTGTTCTTTATTTGGTAGAAAGCACTGATGGGAAATCCAAGCAAAGTGAGCTAATTTTAGTTTATCTTCCCAGGAAGTTGTCTTGCTTTTAAGTTTAAAGGAAATACCAGAATAAACAGCAGCCATTGCTACACGTCTTCTACAATTAAAAAAAAGAAATAATATTATAATAAGGCCTAACTGTACAAAATCAGACAATGAATAGTAACTTTAAGAAAAAAATTTTTTTATGTATATGTGCACACAAAAGTCCAAGGAGGTTAAAAGTGGGCATTAGAATCTTTGAGACAAGTTATGAGCTAGCGGCCATGTAGGTGCTGGGAACTGAGCCCAGGTCCTCTCCGAGAACAGCAGTGCTCTTGGCTTTAGGCCACCAACTCAACTCTTAACTCTCCAACCCCTGGCTGTATTATTCGGCACAATTAGAAAGCAGACGCCAGCCAAGGATACATGGTGAAGCTGTTGTGTCAAATATATAGTTAATTTGTTTTGTTTTGGTTTATGTTTTTTATTTTTTGTTTTTGTTTTTTTCCAAGACAGGGTTTTCTGTGTAGCCCTGGCTGTCCTGGAACTTACTCTGTAGACCAGGCTGGCCTCAAACTCAGACATCTGCCTGCCTCTGGCTCCCAAGTGCTAGGATTAAAGGCATGTGCCACCACCGCCTGGCTATAGTTAATTTTAAACTGGCTTTCAGCAAAAGCAGGTAGACAATACATTACAAATTCTCCTGCTATGATCATACATCACAGAGAATATAGGTATTCAATGAGGAAGAATCAAAGTATGCAAATAACTCACAGGATGGTAGTCACCATACATGATTTAAGATCGAAAGAGATGTTTTAACACATAGCTTCTAAAATGTGTTGTATATCAGGATTAGCACTATTAAATAAGCAAAAAAGCAAGCAATGCAGTACTTGGAAGAAAATAATGCTTCTTGAGATGAAAAAGAAATTAGGTGGTGTGGCTAAGGAAATGCCTCAACAGAAAAGCACACCTGTTACTCCTATAGAGAGCCTGAGTTCATTCAGTTCCTAACACCCACAACTATCTGTACGTCAGTTTCCAAAGGATTCTGCTTCTCCTCCCCAGCATCTTCATGTATGTCAGACAAAAGGAGGGAAGAGAGAAATTAGTCAGGCATTAATTTCAATAAAAATGCTCTTATTTCTACTATAACAATAACTGTCACACACACACAGAGCTACATTAGACAAAAAGACATATGCAATCTTTAAAATCCCAAGTAACAAAGGAAAGAATACATTAACAACCTACAATTGCTATGAAACCCAGCCAAACCTTTGGAGTTTTTAAAAGTCATAAAAAGTTGTTTTCATGAAGGTAAGCAAATTAGCTCAAAAAAAAAAAAAAAAAAGATAGTTCACCGTACTGCTATGTCAAGGCAAGAAGACTGTGCACTTTGGAAAGCTTACTACATGCCTTCAGAACCCAGGCGCATCCCTTCCTGTCCTCGCCCTCAAATTTCCTCGGAAGGGTTCAGGGCAGGGGTTTTCAACCTGTGGGTCACACTCCCATAGGACTGCATACCAGGTGTTTACATTATCCTTCATAACAGTAGGAAAATTGAAATTATAAAGTAGCAACGAAATAACTTTATGGTTGGAGGTGGGGGGGGGCGTCACTACAACTCGAACTGTACTAAAGGGTCCCAGGATTAGGAAAGTTTAGAACGAATGGAAAGAAGACTCAGTGGTCAGGATTACTTAGTGCTTTTCCAGAGATCCCAGGTTCGAGTCCCATCTTGGCTCACAACCACCATGCCAGTTCTGGATCTAACGCCCTCTTTTAACCTCTGCGGGTGTACATAGATATGTGGAGGCAAAACACTCATACAAATAAAAACTGGAGGAGGAGGAGGAGGAGGAG
>NW_022196905.1:262558729-262577960 GCF_008632895.1 Mastomys coucha | reverse complement strand
CCCCCCCCCCCCCGCCCTGCGCAGTCCCGGCGTCCGAGCGCGCGCGGGTCCGAGCGGCTCCGCACGTGGCGGCCCCGGCTGCACGCGCCCGGAGACCCCGCGGTCCCGCCGGGCGCCCTCGCGCCGAGCCAACTGCGAGCTCACGAGGGCGCTCGGCGGAAGTGGGCAGCGGCCGGACGGCTCGCGCCTGCCGCCGGAGACGCGGCCCCGCGGACCTCGCAGGCGCTGTGGCTCCGGCGTCGAGAGGTGAGTCCCCCCCACCCCACGCTTCGCCCGGACCCCGGGATCCGCAGGTGGATGGCCTCAGGGTTCTGCCGGGGCGGAGGGAGTCCCGTCCAGCCCGACCTACCCTACTGGAAAGTGAAGCGGGAAGGGAGTCCGCCTTTCTCCAGGTTACAGACTTTCTGGCTACTTCAACTCGGAGGGGGCTGAGTGTCACGGAAGTAGTTGGTGACCGCAGAGACTTAAGAGTGGCAGCCCGGTAGCCGGCACGCTTGCTGCCTCGGTTTCTCCTCCTGTAAAATGGGATGGTAATTTAAGACCAGGCTCAGGCTGGGTCGCGGTGGCGCACTCCGTAATCCCAACACTCTGTCGGCTGAGGCAGAAAGATCGCTGCGAATGGCTGGCCAGCCTTGTGAACTAAGTGAGTTCTGCGCCAGTCTAAGCCACAGAGTGAGATTTGTTTGTTTTTTTGAACTGTAAAGCGAATATTAAGCCAGAAAAACTGAAAAGTCAGTTTGTGTCTTCAATATTTGCCTTCAGTAATAAATTAGGATCGTGTGTTTTGTGACAGTCTCTTCCAACTGAGGTTTGTGTGTACTTCTGTCACTGAAGAGAGACGGAGACCTGACTGCTTAGTAACTGATTATTTGTGTTATTCTTCACTCTGTGTTTTAGGATCTATGAACAACATCTGGGGACAAAAGAAGGGGCTTTGCTTTTTTTCTGACTTGTTTTAGCTTGACCTTGTGTGACGACAGCACTGCTCATTGATCATTACTTGAAGTCACGTTTCCAGCCTTCCACATAGCCATCAGCATGTTAACTGGTTAACTTGGAGGTTCTCATTGGAATAAGCGTCAGTGAGCGTTTGCCCCTGTGCTCTCCCTTAGGAATCCAGTGTGGGATCATAGGGTGCAGTGGGGCATAGGGTGCAGGTTCAGACCCTGTCCACACGACTGTGTTCCCATCCAGAACTACATGACTTTGGACAAGTTGTCGGACTAACTACTACAGGCCTCCGCTTTCCCATCCTGAAGAGTTTACTTGCCTACTAGGGTAAAGGGAGACGGGCTGTGGGAAGAACTTAAGATTGTGTCTTACTCAGTGGTGGAATGTTAGGTAAACGTTAGGTATCAATGGTAGTGTAGGAAACACAGTACTATGACATGATCTGTGATGGTGTTCCAGGCTCCGGGAGTAGAAGGACAAAGACCGGGAAGCCATGGGAGGAAGAGGTAGCCAGACTGAGCATCAAGATTTGTTCCCACCAGGTGAGCGTTTGTAAGGGTGCTTCCATAGGAGAGGGCTTGACCAAAGCCTACATAGAAGGTGAGGAGACTCCAGTCAAGTGAGAATGAAAGATTTGTTCTAGTGGGTAAACAGCAGCTCAGCGCAACACCGAAAGGACATGGGTGGGTTTTATTTTTTATCCTCCAGTGAAAGCAGTGAGTTTTAAACTGATGCATCACATTGGCTTTTTGGGAAGAAGACCTGTAGTAGAGTGGGGCTGGGTTGCAGTAGAAAAGGCCTTCCCTATTTCTGTATCTAGCTTAGTACAGAAATTTTTAATCTGAATTTCAAAGCTAAGAGAACATTAAAACAAAACATGAAGATACAGGTAGTTGTAGACAGTATTTCCTGAAAACCGTATTTTGGTGTATGCCGTATAACAGGTTACAAGGCAGGTTTCTCTGAGAAGTCTCCCTGCGATTGGAGGGTGTTATTCCTGTGGTGTGGTCTCTGCTCCCAGGCAGCCTTGGTTGTTGCTCCAACACCAAGATTGTTTTCAAGAGGGCATGCCAGGCTGGAGCAAGCCAGTGGTGCTGGGTTGGAACTTTTATTCAGTCTCACCAAATCAGTTTTATAAACAAAACAACAAAAATAAATGTCCCTGAGGAGTGCTGGGGTCATGTCTTGGAGAGCACAGGTACAGATCACACATAAAACACAAACTAATCTGGAAATGGTGGTTTGTTCTTGTGGTCCTAGTGCAGCAGGCCATGGCAAGGGGTTAGAAAGTTCAAGGTCAGGTTGGCTAGGTACGGAGTTTAGGCTATCGTGGGCTACATAGCAAAAGAAAAAAAATGACAAAAAAATATTTTAAGGGGTGAATGAAAACGAGCTTATCGATAGCTTGGACTAAGACTTCCAACATGGAGAGGAGAGCATCCAGGTATTTGAAAATGACATGCTGTGAGGACTGAGGGTATCTTGATGATAGAGTGCTTGCCTGCCATGGAAAGCAGGCCTTAGGCTTAATCCTATTGCCCATCCCCACCTCCACCTCTCCCCCAAAAACTTGTTATCTGTGGTGACTGGTAGGTAAGATAAAATGCTTTGGAAAGTCACTTCTATGTCCATTTGGACTTCCTTTGAGTCAGGGTCTCCCTGTGTATCTTAGGCTGACCTTGGACTCACTTGTAACAGTTTTCCTGTCTGGCCTCCTTAGTGCTCAGGTTAAAAATATGCCACAATAACCAGACCAAAAAATAGAATTTGATAATCTATAGTGGTTTGGTTGACAGTGGTATTTTAAGATGTGTATAACTAGTTGGAGCACAATTGTACCACATTTGATATTTATACTACTATGCCCTTCTGTGTCAGTGAACTTTTATATATGTGGTGTTTTGAATGGTGATGGCCCCCATAGACTAACTCGTGTTTTTTTTTTTTTTTTAAAGATTTATTCATTATATGTAAGGACACTAGCTGTCTTCAGACACCCCAGAACAGGGCAGCAGATCTTATTATGGATGGTTGTGAGCCATCATGTGGTTGCTGGGATTTGAACTTACTACCTTCAGAAGAGCAGTTGGCACTCTTAACCACTGAGCCATCTCTCCAGCCCCCTAACTCGTGTTTTTTGTTATATTGTTTGCATAGCCTTGGCTGTACTGGGATGCACTGTGTACACCAGGGTTGCCAGCCTCTTGAGCATGTGATGGTGTACGTCACAGGATGGGTTAAACCATCCCCAGCATGGCTTCTGTGTTTGGTCCCTGGATTAATTTGTTTGGGGAAGGAGTGGGAGTTGTCTTTTTGGAGGAGATGCGCCACTGAGGGTTGATTGGCTTTGAGGTTTCAAAAGACCATGCCAGGTCTAGTCTCTCTGCTTCCAACTTGTGGATGAGCTGTAAGCTTTCAGCTACTGCTCCAGTGCCATGCCTTGCTTGTCTGCTGCCATGTACCTCACCATAAGACTCATGGGCTTACCCTCTGAAATAGTAAGCAAGCCCCTAATTAAATGCTTGCTTTTGCCTGGTGCTGGTGATGACACTGGCAGCAATGGCAATGGTGCCCACCTTCAATCCCAGTACTCAAGAGGCAGAGGCAGGTGAATCTGTGAGTTTGAGGCCAGCCTAGTCTACAAAACTAATTCCAGGACATCCTGGGCTATATAAAGAAACCCTGTTTCAACACATCCCCTCCCCACACCAAAATATTTGCTTTTATAAGTTGCCTTGGTGATTCTCTTCATTAGCAATAGAAAAGTAACCAAGAAAATATAGGCCTTTTTCTCTCCTGTGCTATAAAAACAGTATTAAAGTAGAAATAAGATACGTGTGGTTTCTTGGTTCCTAGAAATCACAAAAGATCAAAAGCCTAAAATAAGTACAAGTGGAAACTAGACATTACTAAAACTTGGTCAAGTTTTAAATCAGAATATAGTTCATGCTACCTGTCCCTTCAGAAGCCAGTAAGTGGGATAGGAATTGAATCCTAATCAGTGTTATCAATCTGAGAAAACAAAAATTCATATTCTGTCTTCAATCTCATCTCCAGCCAGCAGATTATATAAGGAGAGGAGGGTGTTGGAGACAAATGTGTCAATCACTGCAGAGCTCAGCCTTGACCCTTTGGTCAGCCGCATTTCTGAGAGGAGCCCGTGCTCCTCTCGTTGTCTCTCCCTCTTCTCTTATCCTGCGGGTGTTTGAGTGCAGGCGTTACTTCTTGAAATGCAGGGTCAAGTTAGTTTCTGCTGCTCCCCGCTTTGTACTCTTCCAGGAGCATCTGAGCTGAGAGGTTAGCTTAGGACAAACTAAACCATTAATGCCATTGTGCACCGGATCGCTCTTACAGTGTAAAGTTTCTCTCTTTATTATACAGAATATGAAAACACTCTCTGTTTTCTTTTGAAACGGGGGTTTTTAGCCCTGGCTATTCGAGAACTTGCTATGTAGACCAACCTGTGCTTAACCCCACAGAGATCCACCTGTCTCTGAGTACTAGAATTAAAGGACATCATCACAAGCCATTCCACATCACTTTCTTCTCTTCTCCATTGTAAAATCGTCTCCGTCTACCTGTGGCTGCCTGGGTCCATATCCCCATGCTTACCTCAGTGCCGCTCTTTGCCTTTGCTTTCCCTGGGCTTGGAATTACAGGTGTGCACCCTAAGAAAAACCCTCCCACTGGGCATGGTGGCCCACAGCTTTAACCCTAGCACTCAGAGGAAGATCTATTTGTGTTGAGGGGCAGCATGGTCTAGCAGTGCAAGTTGCAGGCCAGCCAGGGCTACAATGTGAGACCCTGTCTCACACAAACAAATGAAAACCCTTCTCTCTAGTGGACTGTCATCTGGGGAATAGTGGTGGTGAACATGGAGAGCCTTCATTGGTACAAGGGAACTCATTTAGAGACAGGTGAATATTGAGATAGTCCAGTTAAGAAGTGCTTTGAGGAGCTGGTGAGATGGTTCAGTGGGTAAGATCGCTGACTGCTCTTCTGAAGGTCCTGAGTTCAAATCCCGGCAAACAACCACATGGTGGCTCACAACCACCCGTGATGAGATCTGACGCCCTCTTCTGGTGCCTCTGAAGAAAGCTACAGTGTACTTATATATAATAATAAATACATCTTTGGGCCTGAGCGAGTCAGTGACTGAGTGAGCGGCGGGGTCTACCAGAGGTAGCCGAGCAGGAATCTTTTATTCTTTAAGGAAACTTCAGGAGAAAGTACAACTATAGTTAAAGCTTATTGCTGGATCTGAGCAAAGATTCACTTTGATAGGTCGTCATGTTTGGAGGTAGAAATAGGGTCAGATGTTCCAGGCCCTACTCGGGTTACCTACAGTGAGTTTGAAGTCAGCCTGGATACATGAGACAGGGTCTGAAGGGAAAATTGGGGTTTTAAAATGATCTGAAATACAGCTAAAATTGTTCAGTGTGCCACACTTAGCTTCAACTTGGACTTATGTTCTCACAACACTAACTGAATGTACTCTTGTGACAATGGAAATACTAGACTTTTGGGTGTCCACTTAGGTGACCTTTAGATAGATCTTGCTCCGTGTGATGGCACATACCTGTTACTCCAGTACTTGAGAGGTGAGGTCTAGACATCCAGAGCTCAAGGTCATCTTCAGAGACTGTAGAGCCAACTTGGTCTATGTGAGACCCTGTCAAAATGAAACCAATCCACCAAAACAAAGGGGGAGGTGGCTTAAATTAATTGAGTACTTTAGGTATTTTGTATGACATCTCAACGAAAGTATAAAGTTCTAGACCTACCCCCCCAGCTGAGGACTGAACCCAGGGCTGCTCTACGACTGAGCTAAGTCCCCAACCCCTAATTCCAGACTTTTTAAAGAAAAAAATACACTCTTCATACCCATCAAACTGGCCCACAGTCAACAACTCTTATCAAGCTGATTTGAGGATTCTGTAGAAGTTAGATTCCCTGGATTTACGGTGAACTCAATCTTGAAGCTTCCATTCTAAAGGAATGAATTGTCTATAGTAGTGTCTTGGCATTTCAAAGAGCTGAGTATTTGCTATTTGGCTTAGCTTAGTAGACGAGGTTTTTTTCTTTTCTTTTCTGCTTGCTGTACTTTGCTGGTAAGTGGGTGAGGCTGAGATATAGAATATACTGATGGACCGGGGTACTAGGCCCTGCTCCAGCAGGGAAGCAAGTATGAAGGGGGCCTTCTCATACAGGGACGTGTAAGAGGAGTCAGCAGTTTTTCCTTCCTGGTCATTACTTGGAGTGATCATCATTTACATTGCAGCTTTGTTGAGGGTTAGTGGAACAGAAGCAGCCATTAAGATATAGAAGGGTGTTTGGCTTCAGTTTTATGTGAACAGAAAATTGAGAAGCCTTTTAATTTAAACAAAAGGTTGTATAATTATATCCAAGCTCCTTTATTTTTATTAGTGCTTTATTATGATCACTGGAAAACAGACAGGTATCTCAAAATTACGGTGTAAATCTCATCTGAGACTATTTTAAGGTGTACTCACACGGTAGAGCTTGTACTCACGGTAGAGCTTGCACTTGTGTGCCCATTTATGGATATTTTACCATGAAAATCCAATTTCTCTGAGGCATTTTTCATTATTTTGCTTGAAATATGTGCATCAGAGTAGAACCAGCTAAGCCAGTTGAATCATGTCTGGTATTTTGTGTTTCACATGGGCTATAAACACAGTTCCTGCTGAATTTCTGCCTTGAGGTCTTTGGCCCTGAAGCTAGCTCACCTGTCTGTCCTCAGGGAGAGTCTCTTAAAGACAGTTGCATTCCAACAGTCCCAGTCAAGCAGTTAATTGGGGGTAAGTTCTTCTTTTTTTTTTTTTTTTTTTTTTTTTTTTTTTTTTTTTTTTTTTTTTTTTTGTCTTTCTGTTTTGTTTTGTTTTCTTTTTGCAGTAGGTGAGACAGAGTTTCTCTGTGTAGCCACCCTGGCTGTCCTGGGTTTGTAGACCAGAATTTGTAGACCAGGTTGGCCTTGAATTTACCGAGATCTACCTGCCTCTGCTTCCTGAGTGTTAGAATTAAAGGTGTTTATCACCACACCCAGCTTTGTTTTTGTTTTAAGACAAAACTAGACTAGATTTTTTTGTAGCCTAAGGAGAGGCTCTGTGCTTCCCTCTTCACTTCCTCCACACACTAGGATTACAAGTTTAGCCACCACACATGACATTTCTGTTTTCTTTTATACCTTTAGGGTCTTTTCCCCTCATCTGCAGACACATATGTATTGTCCTGTCTTGAAGACACTCATCTCAAGGTCTGTTCTCCCGTGTTGCCTGTATCTCACAGGCAGGTTTTTTTTTTCCCTGTCAGAAGGGCTTGATTGGAGCCTCAGTAGTGGCACACACCTTTAATCCCAATACTCAGGAGGCAGAAGCAGGAGAATCTCTAAGTTCCAGAACAACCAGGACTATACAGACACACCCTGTCTTGGGAAAAAAAAAAAAACAGAAGGGTTTGATGGGAATGCTTATGATTTACCGGGGTACATGTACCATCCTTGTCACCAAGAGCTCACAGTGGAAACTTTTGAAACGTAGAATTGGACTAGTTTAGCAGGGTTTAACATTGGGCACTCTGGAAAACAGCAGCAGCAGGTATAGTATGATGTAGTCAAGGCTGAATGTCTTGACTGGCCTGGTTGGGACCCCAAAGGAAAGAGTCATGGAGCCAGGCAGTAGTGGCGCACGCCTTTAATCCCAGCGCTTGGGAGGCAGACTCAGGCAAATTTCTGAGTTCGAGGCCAGCCTGGCCTACAGAGTGAGTTCCAGGACAGCCAAGGCTACACAGAGAAACCCTGTCTTGAAAAACCAAAAAAAAAAAAAAAAGAGTCATGGAGTCAGCTGCGTTTGGTCCCATTCCCCTTCCAGTCAGAATCTCTAGGGCTCAGGCTGCTTATTTATACATGTACACACTGCCAAGGTTCTTGTGTAGCCAGGTAAGCCATAGAGTCATTGGTCAGAATGAATAATTATTGAATACTGACCACAGAGAAACAATGACTTAGCCTCATTAATGGACAAGAGGAGAGGCCTCTCAAAGTATCAGGGCCCTTGTACTAGCAATAAAAAAAAAGTTTAGTTAAAATAGTTTATCAGTAGACTGAAAGCAAGAAATGGAACATCAGTATTGGGAATTTATTCATGCTTTTTGTTACATGACCAATTACAGCCTTGTCATCCCTCCTTTCTGGTTTCTGAGCTCTTTGTGGTATTCCAGGAATGAAATGCATAGATAGCATAACCTGTCTCATAGTTTAATAGGGTCAGTGTATGAGTCAGCATTCTCTAGAGTCATAGTCTCTCTACATTGAGGGAATCTAGTAGTTGCTCAGTCCTACGAGGCTAGTTGTTGCAGTTAGACTTCTGTAGAAGTACATTCCAACAGATGTGCTGGCAAGTAAATGCAAGCAGGGGAAGAGCTGATCTTCCAGTGTCCTTATGTAGGTCTCCAGCAGAAGGTGTGTACCTCCATACCTGGATATGGGACTTGTTTTGTCCCAGGATGACCTTGAACTCAGAGATTCTTGGACTTCCCATTCACAGCTGACTATTGTTGGGGTAGTTGGACTTACAGACTGTAAGTCATCACAATAAATCCCCTCAATATAGCGAGACATTCCATAAGTTCTGTGACTCTAAAGAACCCTGACTAATACAGTCAGTAACATTTTGTTTGTAACATGTTTTTGTCTGTGTAGCTTCTGCCCTCTCTGTTCTCCCAGCTATGTGATGTTGAAGAAATTGGAGGATTGGTCTTCAGAGTATCTCACAAGTCAGTTTAGAAGGAAAAAGATATTTACTGATACTCTGGAAGCAGTGTGCTAGCCAAGTAACCAGGAAAAATGTATCCATGCACAATATATTACAAGGGATTATAGATGGATAACAGAGGTAAAGTCTTGAAAGGTATTTAAAGAAAAAGATAATAGCTGGGGAGAGAGTGTAGCAGTTGAGAGCACTTGATGCTTTTCCAGAGGATGGGGTTTGATTTCCTGCACCCATGTGGCAGCCCACAGCTATCTGTGACTCTAGTTCTGAAAGGCTGGAGAATCTTAGAATTTAAAATGAGGGCATTTAATACAAATGTATGGTGTATAACCTTTACCTAAAAGGACATGGAGGGCCACTGTAGCCAGCCAGAAATATAAAATAGCCAGTTCCAGGAACTCAGAGCCTCGGGGCTCTGGTTCCCGATACCTGTCCCTCCTGAATGATCCACAATGAGGGTGGAACTAAGAATGAAGGTCTAGTGGTTTATGAGACTCTCCACCCTGCAGACCAGTAGAGGAAGATTACATTCCTAGAATGAATGTGTTCCCCTCCCTAACTGAATACCTTGAGTCGGGTCCCTCTGAAAGTTTCCACTGTTTATGTTTTGTTTCCTTGGTAACCCTCTCTCTGCCCCCAGCTTCTGGATTTTCTCTTAAATACCCCATACTACTTGTGTTTGGCGTCGAACTCTGGCCAGCGTGGTCACGAGATTGACCCCCGGGTCGAACTCCTCTGACTGGCAAGGTCACGAGATGGACCCCGGTACCGGTATCCCCAATAAACCTCACGTGATTGCAGCAAGTTCAGTCTCTCATGAGTCATTAGGTGGTCACGTCATCCCGAGACTTGAGTAAGGATCTCCCCAGTTCTGGGGGTCTTTCAGTTCCAGGGGATCCAATGGCACAGAAGTTGTGCATAGACACATGCAGAGCACTCATACACATACTTATTAATACATTTAAAAAATACAGTTCTGTAAAGATTATTCTTTTTAGTTTTTTTGAGACAGTTTTCTCTGTGTAGTCCTGGCTTGCCTGGACTTCAAAGGTCCACCAGCTTCTGCCTCCTGAGTTTTGGAATTAAAGGTGTGCACCACCACTGCTTGACGATAGATGAAGTTTTCAAAATTTTCAAAGCAAGTGACTTTCAAAGTAGAAGGCTGATTCATGAGTGAAACAGAAAGCTAAACACAACCCTAAAGAGTCAGAAATGGAACTCCACCCAGCTGTGTAAGTGGTCAGGAGCGGAGGACCTGTTACTCTGACTAATGCAAGTGGGGTTCCTATAAACACAATGGTGTTTCCATACAGATGCTGTGTTTGGTCTCACTCATGTCCTCACTACCCTCTGCCTTCCCCTCTGATCTCCTCAGTCTCAGCTGCTTTCCCGTCTGCCCTCGTGCCTTTAGTACTTTTTGAAGGTTTGGTTTTGTAGTCTTAGAAGTTTGTATCATTAGGGTTGGTTACAGGGAGGTGAGTGAGGAGTTACTACTATAGGCCCAACTCTCACTCCTCCAACAGGAGTCCTACTTTTCTTTGGCTTTTATTCTTTTTAATCCAGAAGGGCATGCCTGTTGTGTGCCAGCACATATGTGGAGGTCGGAGGACAACTTGGGAGTTGATTCTCTTCCACCTTTACATGGTTCTAGACATTAATCTCAGATCATTAGGCCTTATGACAAGTACTGATAACCTGCTGAGCAATCTGTCTGGCCAAGTTTCTCTTTAAAAAGGAATGGAGCATGAGGCAATGAAGGAAACTGGAGGAAGGCTGCACTAAGGAAAATGAAGAACGGGTCCTGAGGCAGGAATTCCCTGGTGAGATGAGAACACTGTTCAGCTGGAACTGAGCCAAGACACAAGTGACCCCAAGTTCATTAGTTGCCCTTAGTCATCTCTGTACTCTAGTTTCTGGCAAAGTAATGTTTGAGGCCATGACAATTGTAGGTGTTCCTGTTCCATTATAAATTTGATAGCAACAGAAAATACTCACTTTTTTAAAAGCCTCAAATGAACTTAAATTATTTAGAAAGTTATTTCTTATACTTTTCCTTTCTTACAACAATTTATGTGATTTGTGTTAACACCTGGATGCATCACCCTTCATGTTCTCATCAATTTCTGTGTCCATGATTTGAATAATTACAAATATTTTGATCTAGACAGAAACACATTGCTTAAATTCTCAACTTAAGGTCATTTTCTTTGTTTTTGGAGAGCAGGTTTCTCTATATAGACCAGGCTATCCTGGCACTCTGTAGACCAGGCTGACCTGGAACTCCAAGATCCATCTGCCTCTGGCTCCCTAGTGCCACGGTGTCTAGTGGGCAATGCCTCTTTTGACTATTAAGAACTATGAACTTGTGATGGTTTGTATATGCTTGGCCCAGGGAGCTAAGCTTAGGCTTAGTAAAGAAGTTGGAACAGAAAGCTAGTGATAGTGTAATAGAACAAGGGGACCATGTTCCAGCCGCAGGAAGCAACAGAACTTGGCAGCTTTGGCCACGTGGCTCTGGCTTTAGAGTCCAGAAGAGAAGGGACTACTGGACAATCCATGCTGGTAAGCTGGAGCTAAGAAATTAGTCGTGATTAAGAAGAGACCAGCATCAGTGAGGTAAAGTCTTCTGGGAAATGTTTTCTGAGAGCACAAAGAAGCTGTACTCCAGAGATAGCCAAGGTTGTACTTTGTGATGCAGCTGTTCTTGGTAGTGTCTAAGAGTCTCCCAGGTGGTCCTGGTTTTGAATACATGAAGGCATCATGAAGAACAGCTGGGGCTTGGGACTGTGAGAGACCATGGAAGGCCATTGGTGAAGGTGCAGCCTCAGTTGTAGTTGACCGTCTTAAGACTGAAGGGGTCATGCAAAGGATTTGAGGCTTGGCACCCTGAAGAGAGCCTATGAGAAGCTATTGGTGAAGCCTAGTTGCAGCAGAAGACCCCAGTGTATTGGAGATACCAGTACCATGGGATGATCACTAAGAACAGCAGCAGCACTGGAGTGAAACAACCTGAGCTTAGAGTGCTACAGAGGCCGGAGCTGGAGATGTGATGCCAGCCCTTTGGAGGAGCCCAAGATGTTTGAGATGCCAAAGCCATGGGCTATCTGCTGAGGAAAGCTGCTAGCAGGAGAAAGAAGTTTGTTGCAGTCAACAAAGATGAAAAAGGAGTTGGAGATCTAAAACTGCTTTGACATCAGACATGGAGGTGCAGAGATTGGAGTTTGCCTAGCTGGTTTCCTGTCTTGCTTTGGGGATTGCAGTTAAGTGAATGGATGAATCTCAGAAGAGACTTTGAACTTTGGACTTTTAACTTGTTGAGACTGCTATAGACTATGGGGACTTCTGAAGTTGGACTAATGTGTTTTGCACTATAATATGTTTGTGTATGGCCCCATAGACTCATGTTTGAAAAAGTCTATGGGGGCCGGGGAGTGGCCTTGCTGGAGTAGGTGTGTCACTGTGGGCGTGGACTTAAAAACCCTTACCCCAGCTGCCTGGAAGCCAGTCTTCCACTACCAGCCTTCAGATGAAGATGTAGAACTCTCAGCTCTGCCTGTACCATGCCTGCCTGATGCTGCCATGCTCCCACCTTGAGATAATGGACTGAACCTCTGAACCTGTAAGCCAGCCCCAATTAAATGTTATCCTTTATAAGACTTGCCTTGGTCATGGTGTCTGTTCACAGCAGTAAAACCCTAAGACAGGGATGAATGTAGGTGCACCTTTAATCCCTGCACTTGGAAGGCAGAAGGTGGATCTCCATAAGTTTAAGGCCATGCCCATCTACAAAAAACCAACACTGTCTCAAAGAAAGAAGGGGATGGGTGGAGTGCAGCTCACTGGTGCAGTGCAGCTCACTGGTGCAGTGCTTACTGGCTGTGCGAGGCTCTGGGTCCCATCCCTAGAGCCATACAGAACCTCCCATTGCCAGGTTCTCAGCTTGTCTGCGGCTACTTGCCCAGTGTATGGACTTCTCTGATGCTCCTTCCTACATGAGGTTTTACTGTACTTGTTCTTATGCTGCTAATACCAGCTCTCTGATAGAGCAGCAGAAGTCGCCTGAAATTCAAATTGGGCCTACTTGCTGCATGCTAGGAGCACTGATGAGAAAGTTCATACTGGTTGAACTGCTGGTTGAAGAGTGTATTTGAGAGTGATCTGTGGGTGTTACCCTCAAAGAAGCTGGCTCTGTGGCCTTTGGGAAAGTAGATAAAATGAAAGAGAATGTAGGTTTATAATTAGGGAACCCAGACTGTGTCCGCACTGGGTCACCTCAGTGTCTGTCTTTCCAGCTTTGTGACACCTCTGCCATCCCTTACACTATGCTTCCTGTGTTCCTTCTTAGGTCATGAAACGAGTGCGCACGGAGCAGGTTCAGGTGGCAGTGTCCTGCTACCTCAAACGCCGACAGTACGTGGACTCAGAAGGCCCTTTGAAGCAAGGCCTGAGACTCTCACAGACCCCTGAGGAGATGGCAGCCAACCTCACAGGTATCAGGGTCCTATGGCTATCCTGGAATGGGAGCTGTCAGTACCCACATGGGTTCTCAGCAAAGGGTAGGCTACCAAGCCTCAGTGAGCAGCTCTGAGGGACACTGGCCTCTAGACTGTTCCTGTCCCTCAAAACTGTTCACTGAACTTCTGAAGCCCCTAGCTAGAGCTGTATTTCCTTCTTCAGAGAGTCCAGATTGTTTTGTGTCCCTGATGGTAGGTGCAACTTTTTTACCCTACAAGACCCTCAGTGTCTTGAGCAGGTCCTCTCTGTTAGCATAGAACCTTGCTCCTGGGAGTCAGGAGTATACTGTGGGTGCATACTATAGCTTGATGGCTGGTGTCATAAGCGCTTCTGAGATTCGTAGGTTTTATTTTGAATTCAGAACTGGACATTGATGGCTCATACCTTTAATCTCAGTACTTGGGGGGGTCAAAGAGGGAGGGCCATTAGTTTGAGAGCAGTTTGCAATATAGAGTGAGGTGCAAGCCAGACGAGGAACCATAAGGAACATTCACTATCAGGATGGAGGACATGTGAGATGTAGAGATAGATTTTAGAACATTGACTGGGTTTTAGGTGTAGTTAAAGGGCCCAAGTTAGATATACAAACCAAGAACCAGCATAGTCTGAGGTGACCAGGAATTCAAAGGATTTTGACTGATGAAGAGGAGGGAGAATACCTGCCTGATCTAGCTACTTCTGAGTTCTGCTGGAGAGCAGGACCTCCTCTTCACATCCCCTCTTTTGTACACCATGTTGACTCCCTCAGTTCTACTGTATTCAGTAATATCCTTCCATCACAATGTAGTAGCTAGATGTGACATTTTCTTCAGGTCACTATAAAGATGACATGGAAGTCAAGGTCAGTACCACCTAAGTGGGTGCCTGCTGCAAGGAATTTGAGGGCATCTTTCTCCATTTGCAGAGCATCAGTGTCTCTGGATGCCATGTGAAAATTTGCCTTAAAGTTACAGTAGGAATCAAGATGTCGGGCAATGGTGGTACACGCTTTTAATCCCAGCACTTGGGAGGCAGAGGCAGGCAGATTTCTGAGTTCGAGGCCAGCCTGGTCTGCAGAATGAGTTCCAGGACAGCCAAGGCTACACAGAGAAACCCTGTCTCGGAAAAAAAAGAAAGAAAGAAAGAAAGAAAGAAAGAAAGAAAGAAAGAAAGAAAGAAAGAAAGAAAGAAAGAAAGAAAGAAAGAAAGAAAGAGAAAGAAATCAAGAGCAATATGGTGTAGATTCTTCACTGGGTTGTGCAGAAAGCTTAAGTTTCTTCTTTAGGAAGCATAAACTCAGGCCAGGTGTGATGGACACACTCCTGTAATTCCAGCATAAGGAGAAGAAAAAGGAAAAAAAAAATTCCCAGGTCTGCTGGGGACACCCTACCAGAAAAAGAAAGGATAAAGTCAAAAAGGGCATGTTTGCATGTTAAAGAGTAAGGCCCCAGGTTTCTTCCTTCTGCTAGCTTCCCACAACATTGCAACCAAGTGAACAACAGTTTGCTGGATTCTGACCTGCCCAGACCACAGATACTTTCTGGGAAACTATTCATGCCATGCTCAGTGATCCCCACACTCCCATCATTCCTGCAGTGCCCAGTTTCACATCCAGGGGCAATAGGCCCTGGGGGAGACACTTCTGACAGTTGTCCATAACATAGTACTGAAATAAGAAGATGCTGCTCAGGGAGAAAGAACATTTTGAGAATTTTTTTTTTTAATGTGCATTGGTGTTTTGCGTACATGTATGTCTGTGTGAGGGTGTCAAGTCACTTGGCACTAGATTACAGGTAGTTGTGAGCTGTCTTACAGGTGCTGGGACTTGAACTTGGGTCCTCTGGAAGGCATGGCCTCTCAGATTGACAAACCCAAGCCATAGCACATATACCATGTTAACATGGGCTAGACATTTTCAGATAACTCTCAGGAATATTGTGTGCCTGTCTTCTCTTCACTTAATCTATCCTGTGCTTTGTAGCTATTCAATCCTTTGCTCTAGTATTAATGGGGTATCAGAAGAGAAGGGAGACAAATGGGTATTAGAATCCTGTCCCAGGGCTGGTGAGATGGCTCAGCGGGTAAGAGCACCAACTGCTTGGTCTTCAGAATCCTGAGTTCAAATCCCAGCAACCACATGGTAGCTCGCAATCACCCATAATGAGATCTGACGCCCTCTTCTGGTGTGTCTGAAGATAGCT
This sequence comes from Mastomys coucha, assembly GCF_008632895.1. NCBI lineage: Eukaryota > Metazoa > Chordata > Mammalia > Rodentia > Muridae > Mastomys > Mastomys coucha. The sequence continues at coordinate 262,562,524 of NW_022196905.1, read as the reverse complement.
ACAGTGTACTTATTCATAATAATAAATTTAAAAAAAAAAAGCCTGTCCCAGTCTGTCAGGATCCTAGAGACTTTCTGTGCCCTCTGTCTGTCCTGCTGTGTGGTAGACAATAACTGCCTTCCTGCTTCTGTCTCATGTGTCTTCCCTTTAGTTCAATCAGAATCTGGTTGTACCAATTCGGTGTCTGCAGCCCCTTGCCAGGCAGAACCTCAGCAATATGAAGTACAGTTTGGACGACTGAGGAGCTTTCTCACTGGTGAGTCCTTTGTTTTTTGTTTGTTTGTTTGTTTAAGTACCACCACACCTCTAACACAGTGCTTGAATGAAATGAAATTCTGTGAGGTTAAAGTTTAGAAGGATAGAGAACTCCACATGCATATTCTCTTTGCCTGTCGCTTTTGGCACAGTAATTATGACTTTCTTTGACCAAGCCAGCTCAGTCAGTCAACAGGTTCTCTGTAGCAGGATTAAAAAGGAAAAAGACAATTGGACAACATTGTAGCATGACCCCAGCCAGTTCTGAGGCTTAGGCAGGTTTATTTTTTTCCAATCTGCTTTTATACCATTTTAATTACATGCAAGTAATAAGGTCAGTTCTAGGTTGGGGAACAAGCAAGACAGTAAACACAAATAGTCAAGGAACAAGCAAAGCAATAAACAGAGTCTTGTGATCACTGTTTCTAAGGGCTTATCAGGATGACCAGGATATATCTGAGCCTACTTCCCTGTCTTAGCCCAAAGGTATATTCGTGCCTGAAGCCTACTTCTTTGCTCTAGCCTAAAATCAGATTCCTCCCTGAACTTCCCTGTCCTGGCCCAATGTCAAATTCCTGCCATGTGGCCCCAAAAAGCTCTCTACATTCCTTTGAATGAATGAAAGTCAGACCAGCCATGGACAAAAGTATCCTTTAAGTGAAGTGAGTTTGAAATGTATATTGTCTCTTCGAGTAGTGCTCATAAGTCAGATGAAGTTAGTTGTCATTTATATAGGCCATAGAAACAGTGTTCAAGGAGGCAAAATCATGGATGTGTTCTGTTTACTTCTTCATTCATGCAAGTTTTTAAAGACAGTTGCTTAAGTGGGGCCATTTACCCTGTTTGGAAACCTCTACATCCTTGCGCTTGAGGTGAAGAGGCAAGTTGGACAGCTAACCCAGACCATGTCTTCTGGACCTATGATGGCCAGAACTTAAAAGTGGTGGAGTTGCAGAAAGAGATCAGTGTTGATTCTGATCAGAGTCTTGTCTGCTTTCTGTAAGCACCTTACAAGAAATAAAAAATATTCTCTACTCTGCAGGGATTCAGAATAATCAGACACTGACTGGCTTAGCAGCAATGTAGTGGCATGCGCTTTTCATCCCAGCAGGCAGGAGGCAGAAGCAAATGGATATCTGAGTTTGAGGCATGATGAGTTCCAAGCCAGCCAGGCTACATAGTGCAGCTCTGTCTCCAGAGTGTGTGTGTGTGTGTGTGTGTGTGTGTGTGTGTGTGTGTGTGTATGTTCAAAAAATATATAATTTCAATTTATCCAAGAATACTTGCAACATAGTGCTTGGGCCAAGACATGAAGATTGAGATTTCAAGGACAGAGGACATCCTCATAGCAAGTTTGAGGCCAGCCCAGGCTTCATGAGACCCCGTGATTAAAAAAAACAGAAAAGGCTAAAGAGGTGGCTCATTAGGTACAGGTGTCTGCTGTGAAGACTGGCAACCTAAACTCAGTCCTAAGACCACGCCAGTGTCAGGAGAGAACCAACTGCATACACACACAAAACAAAACAAAGATCTTTTCCAAAAACTGTATTAGGGACTACAGAGATGGCTCAGTTAAGAGCACTGGCTGCTCTACCAGAGGAATCAGGTTCCGGGGCCCACAAAGTAGTTAGCAATCATCTATAACTCCAGTTCTAGGGGGTACCCTCTTCTGGCCTTTGAAGGCACCAGACACACACATGGTGCACAGACATAGATTGAGGCAAAACACCCATATACAAAAAGAAAATCATTTCTAAACAGAAAAAATTTAAAAGCTGTGCTTAAAAAAATAAAAATCGCAGGGCAGTGGTAGTACACGCCTTTAATCCCAGCACTTGGGAGACAGAGGCAGGAGGATTTCTGAGTTCCAGGACAGTCAGGGCTATACAGAAAAACCCTGTCTCAAAAAACAAAATAATAACAACAACAAAAAAAGAAACCTAGTGATATACATACATACATACATACATACATACATACATACATACTTCCAGTGAGGAAGCCAAACACAATTGAGCCACACACATGTAATTGTATCAGGTATTTGTTCTGGTTGGGGTCTGTTCCATGACCCAGGAACAATAAGTAGTTTTTAATCATGAAGGTATAGACTTATTTTTGAGTAATTTTATCACAGACCAGGGTGCTTTCTTTGCAAAGCTGTCTCTCTCACATTGAGTTAGGATTGTGGACGTTCACACTGCTGAACATTTGGATGATCACATTATAGGTGTTTACCTGTGCTCCTGCTGTGAAGTGGCTCTTTTTAAGTAGTCTTGCAGAATGTATGTACTGGCTTGCATTTTTTTTTTCAACTTACTGAGACCTGAAAATATGTTTCTGTTTCTGTACAAAAGCCAAATTCATCACAATAAAAAACAGGTAAAACCTAAAAAAGCAGTAAAGTTCAAGTTACAGGAGGATTTGCCAGGGCCAACCATGCTGTCCTCAAGTGTCTAGACACTGCCATGGCTCTGAGTGAGTCAGGCCTGGCTCAGTTGTATAGTCCTTGTGCCGTGGTGGCCACCCTCTGCCCCTCACACTGTATCTGCAGAGCCCCACTCATCCTGTTCAACTTCGTCCATCCTGTGGTGCTGTGTGTACCTCTCTTTACCCAGCTGACAGTAAAGTTTCCAACTATGAGTGGTCTCAATGCCAAAAAAAAAATCGAATTTATAACTCTTACTTCGAAGGGAAGGTTCACTAAGCAAGTAAGAGCTTTGAATATTTTCACCGTTGCATAGGACGAACCAGCCTGGATAGCCAGTGAGTTTTGATTTCACTCTTGGAGATAGTGCTCACAGAACCAAGGCTAAAATAAGTGCCATCCAGAAGATCTATTGTATTATTTTGTGTATGAGTAAACTGTAGCTATATTCAGACACCCCAGAAGAGGGCGTCAGATCCCATGACACCTTTTTGTGAGCCACCATGTGGTTTCTGGGAATTGAACTTAAGCCCTCTGAAAGAGCAGTTAATGCTTTTAACCACTGAGCCATCTCTCCAGCTCCAGATTTTTTGAGACAGGTTTTTTTTTTTCTGTGTATTCCTGGCAGCCTCGAACTCTCTATGTAGATTGAGTTGGCCTCAAACACAGAATTCCACCTGCCTTCCAAGCATTAGAATTAAAGGCATGCACCACCACCTCTAGCTTGCTACCCAGAAGATTTTGAACATACCTGTGTTTCTGTCTTGAAGCTTATCAGGATAAAAGTCTTCCATCTAAGGATTCTTGGAAGGATGGGTTTCTGACTTAAGTAATGAAGAAAATGCTAGACTAGCCCTAACCACAGCTGCTGAGCGGTCACACAAGACATGGCCAAATCCCCTGCCCTTGACTGACCCTCATAGTCCGCTCTTCCATGTTTGATTGGGAAGACTTTGAAACTCTAGATCCGTATGAGCAGGAAGTATGCACTGTAGGAGAAGCCGGTTTCTCCAGTGTTACTGAATGTCACTCTTCCTCATTGCAGATTCTGACTCCCAGTACAGCCGTGAAGTTCTGCCTCTCCTCTACCCTCTCTTTGTCTACCTCCACCT
>NW_022196905.1:262555496-262558016 GCF_008632895.1 Mastomys coucha | reverse complement strand
GAAATCAGAACCCCACCATGTGGACACATCCCGAATCCGTCTAGCTTGTGACACTCTGGAGGAGGAGGTAGGCTGCCACTTGTTGCTCCTGTTAGAGTGTTCTTCCCAAACCTGACCGTCTCACTGAAACAGTAATCTGTAGTTCCCTTCTAGACAGCCAGGACGGAACTCATGTCAGATGATAAATACATTGATAATGCACAGTGACGCTCTTTCCCCAACACTCAGCATTATTTGTGAGTAGACAGTATTGTCACTGTGTGGAAACCAGGTGATACCACTAAGCCTGACTAACAGAGCTTCAGCTGGTGTTGACTTAGGGATTGCATTACATATCTGTCATGTGCATTCAAATGTGCACTGTGTGTGTTCAGATAGGCACAGGATTGTTGGTTCAGGGTCTGCATGTGGATTCTGCAGAAATGGATGTGGTTCTCAGCCTGTCAGCATAAAGTGCATGGTATCCTGGCTCTGTGTGCCAGGCATGGTCTCTGCCCCACCTTGGAAAGAGACATGGGGTCTAGAACTGTGCTGTCTCCTTAATCAGTGCGACAACCTGTGGTTGGGGTGGCTGCTCTGGGCCAGCATTGCAAGGTACAAGCACACTGTGGACTGAGGGAGGTGACCTTTGTGATGAACTTCTCTTGAGTACCCACAAATGCTAGGGCCCAAACATTTTTGTTCTGTTATCTATGACATGCCTTGAGGCCTTTTGGACAGAAAATTCTGAAACACTGAAAAGTAAGTCATTCTGGGTAATTTTCCACAGCAAATAAGAATGTTGTGGGTATTGTACACATAAAAGTAAACACTGGCTTACCCATAGCTTCACTCTGAGTCATGCTGACCTTGAACTTTTGATTCTTTTCACTGAGACAGTGCAGTGAGGGATTTTTTATTGTGAGTGAAGTCTAATTTCTAGGGCTCTTCACGTAATTGTTGACTTGGGTTGAATTTTCAGACTTTTCTTACTGGAGACTATTGAGCTCCTACCTTCAACTGAGGTGTTACTGCCCATTCACTATCAGCTTTCTGAAATACAGAAATGCCACTGACCTTACTTATTACCTTTGATGGCACAGACAGTAGCCATTTTGAATAATTGCAGACAAACACCACTGTTTAACTCCCTCAAGTCTGTACACATTAGAAGCAATTATTTTGTTGTTTTTTTGTTTTTTTGGTTTGGGTGTTTTTGTTTTTTGGGGGGTTTTTTTGAGACAGGGGAGACAGGGACTCACTGTGTAGCCCTGGCTGTCCTGGAACTCACTCTGTAGACCAGGCTGGCCTCAAACTCAGAAATCCACCTGCCTCTGCCTCCCAAGTGCTGGGATTAATTATTTTGTTTGGACTTAGTAGTTTTCAAGTAGAAGAAACAATCCCCTGCTAAAAAGATCTTTTTCTATGCAAGAACCAACAAAGTTAAGTGCTAAGGAATCTGAGGTGTCTCTAGTGTTAAAACCTACTGTAGTGGAGAATCACAAGGCCAGTGTTCAGGAGCTTCCCTGTGAGAGGGTGGAGAAATGGATTTAGACACAGGCTGAGGGAGCATACTTCCCCTCCAAGTACTATTGTGGACTTGTCTGTTTCCATGGAAAAATTAATCCAAGGGTGGCATGCGTTACTTGACTCTATTTTAAGTCTCTTTCTCTCTCTTACTCTTACTTTCTATGTAGGCCAGGCTGTGTTTGGACTCAGAAATCCGCCTGCCTCTGCCTCCTGAGTGCTAGGATTAAAGGTGTGCACCACCACCCCTGGTTGTCATTCTCAGTCTATGCTTTGTTACCTTAGGAAACATGTTGGAGGCTCTACCTTCCTTTCCTCTCTTTTCCTTTGCTTTTAATTTGTTTTTTTTTTCCCCCAAAGTCTCTGCAATACCAAATTTTTGACATTCCTAAGTGTCATTATATTCAGCCCTTATCTGTCGGAGTTCGTGGCCGGCTGTTGGCTGTATGCTCTGGCCTAAAGTTTCTACACGATTAGGTTTTACTTTGACTCAAGTTCTTCAGATTTTCCTAAATAGGTTCTCAGTGGGTAGCTGGCCTTTGAGCTCAGGATTTTCCTGCTGTAGATTTAAGTAGAATAGAAATGGAATCACGTGGCATACATAGTAAGAGCTGACAGCTGAGTGCCATTGGAAGAATCTAGGAATTTAATGCTAATTTAGAAGTCAGTCTTTTCAAAAGAAAATACCTATCAGAATTAATAGTGGCTGTCCCATAAGCTTGCTTTTCTGTCAGATCCTCGTTGAAAGATTAAGGCCCAGTCTTCAATCTGATGTGGCCTATGGTTGTGCGTTGCGCTGGTGTGGCCATGAAGAGCATGCCCTCTGACAGACATTACTTCCCAGGCAGGCCCTGCTCTCTGCTTTTTCTCTCTCAAGCTTATTTTCCTTGTAAGATCTCTAAATGTTTTCTTCTTGTGTGTCTTACCATCCCACCCACTATGTTCCAGGAGAATGAAGAAGATAATATAGGCACAGAGATGAAGATCCTGCGGGGACACTGTGGCCCAGTATAC
>NW_022196905.1:262531736-262553417 GCF_008632895.1 Mastomys coucha | reverse complement strand
ATTTCTGTTTTCTGAAAAGAGTTATTTTGTATTTTGTTTTCTATTAAAATGTATTTAGTTTCAAAAAATGTGTGGCATCTCATTTATACTTTCAGAATATTCGAGTGCATCATTGGTCCTAGAAGGGTACGCTTACCTCTTTCTTCAAAGAAATGGGCAGAGCTTAGGCCAGATTAGCCACAAAACAGGTCTAGTGGTCTATTGTGTTCTGTTCAGTTTACTTTGTACTGTACTCTTCTCTTCCTGCTATTCAGTTGGATTACCTATAGCAGTGATACACCCAATGTTGCTGCTGCCGACTAGAGGGTCCATTGCAGCTGGACATGACAGTACACAGTTTTAATCCCAGCACTTAGGAGGCAGATAAAAGTGAATCTTTAGCTAGGCATTGGTGGCGCACACCTTTAATCCCAGCACTTGGGAGGCAGAGGCAGGTGGATAGATTAGCTTTAATGCTTTATGGATTAGCCCGAGGTTCAGAATTTTGCTTGGAGTTAGTGTATCCTTCTAGTCTACTTTATTAGAGTTGTTTATGCCAAGAGATGGTGTACATTGAAGTCCTCACATATGCTAGGAAAATACTGCAGATAAGTTAGGATGGAAGGATTGAGTTTTTATTTTCCATTTTCAGAAAAATGTGGTAATACTTTGAACCATATTACAGCAAACACACCTACAGTGTGTGTGTGCACCAGTCTTGGTGATAGATAGCTGTAATCCCAGTCTTTGAGAGCAGAGGAAGGAGGACCACTATAAGGCCAGCTTGGTACACAACAAGACCTCTCCAAAAAAAATGTGGGAAAATAAAATGGGGAATTCTGCATTTTTTGTGTTTGGCCTCATGCTTACAATCTCTTGGCTGCATAGAGGTCTGCTAAGTGCGTAGACTTACAATTTTGTCTTTTTTCAAATTGACCTTTTAATACATGTGGATTAAAGGGGGTCATCTGTACTTAGCCTTTCATGGTGCCATGTTTTAGTGGAATCTTCATTTTCTACCTCAGCCTTCACCAGCATACCTGTCACACCCTATCGAAAAGGAAAAGTGTCCACTGTGGAACTTTGGGAACTAAGGGTTAAACCAAGAGAGCCTTGTTTTACTTCCTGACCCCTACCATGAAATGTAAAGGATTCAGGCACTCTCTGTCTATCTGAGTCACTGAAAGACAGTTTAGGTGATAGCAAGTAGGTATTTCTCTGGGGACCAGAATGTGTATTAGATGGTGTTATGCTGTGGTAAACAAAACTACTACCATCTCTTTTTTTTTTTTTTAATTTATTTTATTTATCTTATGTGCATGAGTACACTATAGCTGCACAGATGGCCATGAGCAATCATGTGTGTGGCTGCTGGGAATTGAACTCAGGACCTCTGCTGGCCCCGCTTGCTCTGGCCCACTCTGGCATAATTCACTGTAGCTGCCTTCAGACGCACCAGAAAAGGGTGTCAGATCTCATTATGGGTGGCTGTGAGCCACCATGTGGTTGCTTTGATCCGAACTCAGGACCTTCGGAAGAGCAGTCAGTGCTCTTACCCACTAAGCCATCTCGCCAGCCCAACTACTACCATCTCTAACCCAGAGATTGTTTGTCAACAAGTATCATCAGTAGTAGGGTTTCAAGCTGCCAGTGCAATACAAGATTCTATGGAAGGATGTTGGGGTCTAATTTAGGTTAAGAATTTACTGTAGGTCTCCCAGAGCCAGGCTAGGTAGTACAGCTAGGTAGGAGGTTGGGACAGGAAGAGCAGAAGTCTAAGACCAGACCAAGTAGCCTTAGTGAGACCCTCTGTTAAAGTAAGGGGTTGGAGAGAGAACTCCGAGGTTACAAACATTTGTTCTCGAAGATGATCTGGTTTAGATTCCCAGCACTCACGTGGTGTCTTAAAACCATCCTTAACTCCATTCTTAGTTCCAAGGATTTGATGCCCTTTTCTGACCTTCATGAGCACAAAGATGAAAAAGTGGCCTAACCTTAGGCTCCTAGAGTGGATATTGCCACTGTGTACCTATCAGACAGTAGGGGACCCTGCCTCTCCCTGTGTTTGGTAGCTATTGCGTCTAGATTGGGGCATCCCCTCTTAGGAGAAGGCAGGAGTTCTCATGATGCTCTTCTGAGGTTATAAGCAGGAAGCAGTTGCTAAGGGAGAAGGGTGCTGTTGCTGTCTACATAGAACTCCAGGGATGTCAGCTGAGCATGGTGGAGCCCACCGTTAATCCCAACACTCAGGAGGCAAAGGCAGGCAGATCTCTTGAGCTCAAGGCTAGCCTGGTCTACATAGTGAGTTCTGGGTTAACCAGGGCTACACAGACAAACCCTGTCTCAAACCAAAGAAAAGAAAAAGAAATCCTCATATTGGGGTGAGGTTTGGGTTGTGGCAGCTACCCAAGTCACCTATGCTCCTCTTAAGTCACCTCTGTAAAACCTGCTTATCAAGTTGGGCTAGGATAGATTCTAGGCTGTCACTGTTCTATCAGGGGTGAACAGAAGTAGACTTGCAGGAAGAGACACCACACCCTGAAACCCAAAGCCTTCATTAAACATTCTTGAAGCATGGTTAAAATAATTATCAGCATTACTAAACATTAACATAAAATCCTTTAAGTTCCAATTTTGAGCATTCCTGATGTTCATTTTCCTGTCGTAAAGAGATATCAGTAAGATGTCCTGTCAGTAAGAGGGTTGGGACAACTTGACTTCCTTATTGAGAGCTGGTAGGCTCTTGACACCTTAGCTGCCTGGAGCAAAAGGACTGCCCGTCAAACAGCCACCAAGACTTTGCTCATGCCAGCGCCACTGTTTTGAACACATCACACATGCCTCAAAGAAACCACACAACTATAGGTTCTTTGGCTCCTGAAGGCATAACACAATCCAGGACTTTGACATAGTCCTGGAGTTTTTGCTGTAATATGCTTCACTGAACTCCAGGTCATCCTGTATCCTCTCCACCTAAGTCAGGGCAAGGGACACTTTGACTGGTAGTAGCTGAGCTTGCTAGGTCTGATCTGAAAGTGCTGGCTGGTACAAATATAAAGCTTCCTTTGCATATGCTTGTCTCCTGTGATTGGTGCCGGCACCTCTGGCTATATAAGCAGTCTGTAGAGCTCACTTGCTGAGTGTGTTACCTAAGAGGCAGTTGAAATAGCTTTAAAGAGAGTGGGTGGGGCCAGGAGCCAGACGGGTGCTGCAAGTTTATAATTCTGGCAGCACAGGAGGCCAAGGGAGGAAGAATACCCAAGTTCAAAACCAGGCTAAAATAAAACACACTGGAGAGAGGACACCGGTTTGGAGCACTGACCCAGGTTTCATTACTAGCACCCACATAGCAGCTCATGATTACCTGTAACTCCAGTTCCAGGCACCTGACACTCTTATGGCCTCCCTTGTCACCAAGCACGCATGTGGTACAGACATACATGCAGACAAAACATCCACGTAAAAAGAATTAGATGCCAATTAAAAAAATAGTTAAAACTCCATTCATCAAATGTTATTGAGCATCATGCCTCATTTTGTAGTAGCAGTGCTTAGCTGATTCAGGGGGATTATTACAAGTTTGAGGCCGGTCTGAGCTATGGTGTGAGATTCTGTCTTAACATCCAAAGGGGGGTGGGGGGGAAAGACAGCAGAGACAAGCAGAGAGCTGGTGTTAAAGATGGATGAGAGCCAGGCAGTGGTGGCGCACGCCTTTAATCCCAGCACTTAGGAGGCAGAGGCAGGCGGATTTCTGGGTTTGAGGCCAGCCTGGTCTACAGAGTGAGTTCCAGGACAGCCAGGGCTACACAGAGAAACCCTGCCCCCCCCCAAAAAAAAATAGATGAAAGAGAGTGAAGGGCACAGAGAGGAGAATTCAGAACTCCACCTGGTTGCTATAGAGTTTACAAGTTTGGTCAGTGCCTTAGAGCCAAGTGTCTCAGACAGTCCAGACCCAGCAGCTTCAACACTGACCACTATTAGTGCTAAGGAATCTGGGTACCCAAGCCCATTCATAAGCTCTAACGCTGGTCTTGCCAAGGGTTGAAGAAACTCCACTTCCTAAGTCTGCCTGTAACACTAGAGCTAAGTAAGGGTCCTGTTCCTAAGGTCTGCACGGATCATAACACAAGGGGGCGCCATCTGCCCACAGTTTCCCTTTGCCAACTGCCATTGCTCTCTGCTGGCAAATACTGAGTGAAGGACAATAAGCTGCTACTCAAGAACCCCCCCCTCCAAGAATCCAAATTTGTAGGCAGTCTGGAAAGCAATATGGTGTCACGAAGAAAAGCACGGCCCATGTACCTTATGGTGTTGAGTGTAAGCAAAGAAAGACACAAATTCCTGAATGGTGAGTTTTTCATACAGAGTTCTGAATCAACACTGTTAGTTACTTTTTCCGTTGCTGTCAAAATGCCTTATTTTTGACACTATAAAGATTCTTGCCATGCTTTGTGCATTTGTATAGACCCTGCCTAACCAGAAGGCAGAGAGCCAGCTTTTCCAGGAATCTAAATGTTCACAGGCCTTAAGAGAATCCATTCAGAAAACACTAGATAAAACCTTTACTCGGCTATAGCTGAAGAGGCTGTAGTGGAGCCAGAAGAGCAAAGCCAGTGCAGCCAGGCAGTGCAGGGCCTGGGATGGGTGGACCATACGTACCCATTTGGGATCGTTATTTCACTTGAGCAAATGCAGACACCTTTGTTTCTGTATCTGTGACACACACCCACTATATATACCTCACAGTTCCGGAGACTGTAGGTCCGACATGAGCAAGTCCAGGGATGGCTTCTCTTGAACCTGGGTTTGTAGATACTTCCTCCTCCCTAAACATGGCCTCTGGGTGTCTGTTCTCATCTTCTCTTACATAGAGCTGCTTGTATTAGGCTAAAACCTGCTCAGATGTCTTTGTTTAATGTTAATTGTCTCATTAAAGTCTTATCTCCAAACACAGTCCCAGTCTAAGGAATTGTGGAGATTTAAGATTGCAACAGAAAAATGGGGGTGTAACTTATCCCTACCCAGGGCTGTGTGTGTGCGTGCAGTGTTGGGTTGAAGTTGGGTCCTTATATGTACTAGGCGGACAATATCAATGAGCTGCATCCCTAGCCACGTATGTATTTGAGTTTTGAAGTAAAGGCATACTGAATTGCCCAGGGTGTATTTCCCTTGCAAGGCCTTGAACTGGTGATTCTTCTGCCTCAGCTTCTTGGGCAATCACTGGCATTTACCACCAAATGGCACAGGAGCCCTTTAATAACCATTTCTATGCCTTAAAAAAGATATTTTGATAGCTTGTAATGTATGATAATGTCATAGTAAGGATATTAAAGTAGAATAAAATTTTTAAAAATACTAGATTTTTTATTGATTTATTTAGTGATTTGCCTAAAGCACTGCTTGTACTGCCTATGTGCCTGGCACGACTTCACTGGCCACCTGAAACAGAATGAGCTAGAGAAATGACTTTAACACTGGGTTAGTGCAGACACACAGTGCCCTTAAAAACCTGACTGCCATATAGGCTTCTGTAAAATCTTGCTTGCTTGCCCATCCCTTGTGCTTTTAGAGCAGCAGTTCTCAACCTGTGAGTCATGGCCACTTTGGGGGTTTATCAGGTATCTTACATATCATATTGACATTACAATCATAACAGTAGCAAAACTGAAGTTAGGAAGTAGCAACAAAATATTTATGGTTGGGGTCACCACAACATGAACTGTATTAGAAGGTCCTAGGATTAGGAAAGGTAGAGAACCACTGTTTTTAAGAGTATAAAATGAAAGTGCAAACTGGACCCAGAATAGAAGCCTTTCAGGAGCTAGCTGGTTTCCATCCGCTGGTGACATCTCTCTTCCACTTTCACTGGTGCCAGAGGACTTCTTCCAGAAAGATACCTCAGGGTGGTGGTGGCGCATGCCTTTAATCCCAGCACTTGGGAGGCAGAGGCAGGCAAATTTCTGAGTTCGAGGCCAGCTTGGTGTCTACAGAGTGAGTTCTAGGACAGCCAGAGCTATACAGAGAAACCCTGTCTCGAAAAAAAAAAAAATTATTCAGAAGGATACTTCAAACAGCATCATGCTGATCTATCATGAAGTGGTGCAAGCCTTTAATTCCAGCACTTGGAAGGCAAAGGGAGGGTGACCTCTGAGTTCAGGCCAGCCAGGGCTACAGAGTGAGGCCCTGTCTTTAAAATAAGCAAGACAACAGAGAGGAACAGGCAGCAGTGGCAGCTGGGATATAGTGGGCCTCCCTCCACAACATGGGGCCTTCTGGGGCTTGAAGATAAACTGAGGCAACACTCAGGGTTGTTTGGTTTGGATTTAAAGTGGCCCCAAAGAGGCTGGGCATAGTGACTCATACCTGTGATCCTGGCATTGGGGAGGTAGGGGCAGGAGGGGCAAAAGTCCAAAGCCAGGTTGGAAAACACTTGAGTTTGAGTTGAGGCTGCATAGCACGAAGAGTTTCTGACTGGAGAAGAGGAACCCCGAAAGCTCCAGGCAAAATGATCATTGGGGTGTCTTACTGTGAATTCTGACTCTTGCAGGCCTGCTAGGAAACCTATGTTTGTCCTGCTGCTCCCAGCTGATTAGGGCGTTTCCAGCTAAGGGAGAGAGATAGGGAAAGCTGACAGTGTGGCGGATGATATTTCAGGAAAGATACCTCAAGTTATCAGGCACTGCCACGTTGAAAATTAACTAGGTTTGTGTGTGATGTATGAGTCGACTGTATCTTTGAAGTAAAGATCTTTCCGAACTAAAATGTGAGCAGCTTTCTCAGGCTCAGCATCTGTTGGTCCCTCCGTCATTACTGAGCAATAAATTCTCGGCACGTTTTGACTTCATGTTTGCATGAGTCAGTGATGCCCTGCTAACTTTTCCAAAACTTAATTTAGCTAAAGAACTGTGTCAGCGTTTTTATTTCCTTTGGGTTTTTTTTTTTTTTTTTTTTTTTTTTTTTTTTTTTTTTGGTTTATTTTTGTTTTGTTTGCACATGGGCTTTTTTGGGTTTTTTGTTTATTTGTTTGTTTGCTTGCTTTTGTTTTTTGTTTTTTGTCAAACAAGATCTCTCTGTGCAGCTCAGCCTAGCCTGGAACTCAGGCTGGGGTTGAACACACAGCAGTCTTCTGGTCCCAGTACTGTAGTTGTGAGCTTCCACACCCAGCTCCTAGTGTAATGTTAAACACAGTCCTGTGTATACCAACCTCCCTCCTCTGTTCTCAGTTGTAACACAATTGCCTGAAGTTAAGATGCTGACTTTAAACAAAGAAGTGTACACTTTATCGCATCTATTCACAGGCTCGAGGGTGCACAGCTGCAATTCCAATAGTTGGGAGGCAGTGGCCGGAGAGTCACTGTGAGTCTGAGGACAGCCTGAGCTTACATAGGGAGTCCAGGGCAGCCTGGACTATACAAGGAGATACTGTCAAAAAAACAAAAACAGAAACAATAACTACATAGAGACATTCTGCCAAAAACAACAAAAAACCAACAGTGACACCATGTCTCAACAGACTACCACAATCCCCACTAAACAACCCACCACCACAACAGCCATGTGTCCATCAAGCTTATTCTCAGGTAGTTTTCATATATTGTCGATTTTTTTTATTTTGTCGATTTTTTTAAAAAAATAAGAGTGGTGTTGCTCTTCCCCTCCCTCTCGCCACCTCTCTCCCCCTCTTGTCCTTTTCCTTTCCCTGTCCCCCCATCTCCCTTCCTCTCTCTCCCTCTCTTCTTTCTCCTTTTTTCCCTTCTTTCTCTGTGCTTGAACCCTTTCTCTCTTTCTCTCTTCCCCCACCCCCTTCCCTCTCCATGGTGACTTCCCTGGCCTTGGTCCTTGGGACCAAGTGAACTCATCTGAAAGCCACTTCCCAATAAGCCTGCCTTTAATCTATTCTAATCTGTCTTGAACTGGCTCATTTCACCAGTGGAACAATAACCTACCCTATCCCCTCTGAACACCAGGTATGCACTATACTCACCAACGGCCGATTGTTTAATCATGCAAGGCTGTGTAATGACACCTTAATAAATTGTCCCAAAATGATGGGATTTGAGGAGTTCTGGGGCTGTGCCCTACATTGGGTAAGGCATGGAATTTCTAGCTGACCACAGGCCCTTCCCTTGCCTCTCTTTCATTTGGACTCCTGGATGTATACTTCAGGGCTGCGACTAGGACTTAGTTGGTAGGTCTTTTGCCGAGTATGAATGAGGCATTGAATTCCATCCCCAGCAACACACACACACACACACACACACACACACACACACACGAAAAAAAGAGTGGTGTTGGTTTGTCAGAGTTTTGCAGATTTTATGGAAATAGTTGGGGCTGGAGAGATGGCTTAGTGGTTAAGAGCACCGACTGCTCTTCCGAAGGTCCTGAGTTCAAATCCCAGCAACCACATGGTGGCTCACAACCATCCTTAACAAGATCTGATGCCCTCTTCTGGAGTGTCTGAAGACAGCTACAGTGTACTAACATATAATAAATAAATAAATCTTTCAAAAAAATAGTCATTATTTTCCATTCAATGTATTAAGATGATATATTAATGCATTTCCAAATATCCAGCCTCTTATTCCAGGATCGAATTATGTGTGATAACTAACGTTATCCGATTCCCTGGAGCTGCAGTTACAAGCAGTTGTGAACTACCTGATGTGAATTCTGGGAACTCAAGAGCAGCAGGGTCTTTAAAAACAACAACAACAAACAAACCAAAAACAAAATAGCATTTCACTTGTCACTTTGGCTATCCTGGAACTCATTATGTAGACCAGGCTGGCCTTGAACTCACACAGATCTTCCCACCTCTGCCTCCCTGGTCCTGGGATTAAAGGGATGTGCCATTATACCCATCGAATGTGCCATCTATGTAGCTCTGAATAATTCTTGTATGTGAATCTAACCCTAGCCTCTTAAAAACAAAACTTACAAAAACGCTGCACCTGAGTATTGTGATCCTGTAGAAGTAGGTATGCTGTCTTATTGCTTTTCTTTATTGTTGCTTTGCCACTGTTGTTACTCTTCTGAGACATAGTCTCACTGTGTAGACTGAGCTGGCCTTGAACTCACAGAGCTCTGCCTGAGTGCTCGGAGTGCTGAGATCAAAGGCCGGTGGCACCATGCCTGGCTTTTGTTTTTGAGACAGGGTCCCATTCTGTAGCTCAGACTGGGCTGACATTCACAACAGTTCTCCATTCTCAGCCTCCCAAGTGTGAGCTGCTGGAACCAGCTCATTTATGCATGTATGTTGAGACATGGTCTTGCTATAGGGCCCCAATTGGTTTCAAACTCATGTGCTTGGGCAGTCCTTCCAATTCTGCCTCTCAAGCAGTTGGGGTGACAGGTGTATGTTGTTTTTCAAGTAAGTCAGCTAGGTTTGACATAAGGATGTACCACAGACTAAATGTCTTATAAAGGCTTTTGTCTCAGAAGTCTGGCATACAGCATCACAGCGGTAGTCTTCCATGTCTCTTCACAGCTTTACGTGGCTTGCTGGCAGCCGGTTTCCCCTTAGCTTGCAGCTGCATAACCATCTTGGCTGTTACTGTCGAAAGGCGAGGACAGGCAGGTTGACGACTAGTGAGCGCCACTCCTCCATGTTCCGGCTATCTTTAAAGTTATTTATTTTGTGTATATGTGTACACTGTAGTTGTCTTCAGACACACCACAAGAAAGAATTGGAACCTATTACAGATAGTTACGAGCCACCATGTGGCTGCTGGGAACTGAACTCTGGAAGAGCAGTCAGTGTTCTTAACCCCTGAGTCATCTCTCCAGCCCTCCTATTTGTTTCATCTTAAGTTAAACCACATCTGCAATCCCCAGGTTCCTGACTGGGAGTTAGCTTTTCAACAGAGCCATTTGAAGGGACCAAATTTCAACCCTTCTGAGGAATGGTAAGACTAAAAGAAAGAAAGAAAGAAAGAAAGAAAGAAAGAAAGAAAGAAAGAAAGAAAGGAAGGAAGGAAGGAAGGAAGGAAGGAAGGAAGGAAGGAAGGAAGGAAGAAAGGAAGGAAGGAAGGAAAAAAGAAAGGAAGGAAGAAAGAAAAGACTACCAAAGCCAGCAATGCTACCATGGACTCTGCTGTCCTGTCTGCCTGAGACACTGCTGAGGTAAGGCTCCAGCTGCAGCACTTTCAGAGAGCAGTGTGAACCCAGAAGCTTCAAAGCAATTTCTTTTTTTTTTTTCTATTTTTTTTTTTCTGGTTTTTCAAGACAGGGTTTCTCTGTGTAGCCCTGGCTGTCCTGGAACTCACTCTGTAAACCAGGCTGGCCTCAAACTCAGAAATCCACCTGCCTCTGCCTCCCGAGTGCTGGGATTAAAGGTGTGCGTCACCACCAACCACCTCTCAAAGCAATTTCTAAAATGTTTCTACTAGAGTGGGTCCCATGGCTTTGTGGCCACTCGCCACTCACTGCATGATTTGTCTCCAGGCATTATTGCGACACTCAAGAGCCACAGTAGAAGCCATGAGTCTGATCAAAGATCCCCCATCAGTTCCTGGACTGCAAGCCAAGGCATTTTTACTTCTACTCCTGTGGTACACTATATAGTTGTTCCCCTGTCCTCTGAATGCATCCAGCCCAGCAGGTAAAACTGCCCTCAAGTTCTGCTATCCATCACTTTAGAATTCAATACCCATGAACCACTAAGCCAAAACTCCTCCTGGCCAGTCATGGCTCTACTTGGAGCCCTTCCCATCTTAGGGGCAGGATGTGAACTTCCATTGATCCCAGCACTGCCAAGCCTTTCTCTGTCTTGCTTGGGGACTCTGTACTATTTTGTTTGTCTGTTTTGCTTCTATCAAGTCAGGGTCTCACTATGTAGCTGTCTGGCTTGAAACACGATGTATAAACTAGGCTGGCCTTGAACTCACAGAAACCCTCCAACCCTAACCTTGAGCGCTAGGGGACTCTGTACTGTTAACTCACCCACTTCTAAGGAGCCTGCTTCTTTCCTTGCCAGCATACTTTAGAGAGAATGTCTTGCAGTTCTATAGAGGCCAAGAAAATTGTCCTATGTGCTGGGATAATCCATGTCCTTCATTCCTTCCATCCTTCCACAGGGTCTCATCGTTCAAGTCTAAGATTTCTTTGTGGGGATAATTATTTTCAGGTTATTTCTCTGGTTTTTAATTTTTTTGTTCGTTTGGTAGTTTTTTCTTCATTATATCTTTATTATCTACTTATTTGTGTGTGTATGTGTGTGTGTGTGTGTGTGTGTACTTGTGTGGGTGTGAGTATACCTTAGCATAGGTCAAAGAGCAAGCTGTTAGAGTCAGTCTTCTCCTTGCCCCTGTGGGTTCTGGGGACCCCAGCTCAGGCTCAGCAGCACACACTTTTGTTTACCAAGCCATTTCAATGGTCTTCATTTCGATCTTTGTTTTTGAGATGGGGGTCTTGCTATGTGTCTAGGTAGCCTACCATTTTCTATGTGGCCAGATTGGCTTTGAACTCATGGTAATCTTCCTCGTTCAACCTCCAGGGTGGCGGTACCTGTAATCCCTGAACCCGGAAGACAGAAGCAGGAAGATCACTCAGCAAGACCCTTACCCCAAACAAAACAAAACCAACAATAACAAAACAAACAAACAAACAGGAAAACCCCAACAACAGAAACCCTTGGAGAGTTCAGTTGTGTGTAATCAGTAACTCCTGTTTTCTCTTGAGTCTGGTCCCAGAGGGTACTGAGAGGACCAGGATAGGAGAGCAGAGATGACAGCTCCTCACTTCTGGCCCTCACAGCAGCAAGTATGTTCTAGAAATGGGGAAAGAGAAGAGGAGGAGGCTAAGATTTGGCTTAAAGTGGTTAATTGCAGGATGAAGAGATGGTTCAGTGGTTAAGAGCACTGGCTGCTACTGCAGACATCCCAGGTTCAGATCCCAGCGTCTATGTCCTCACCGCTTGTAACTCCAGTTCTAGAAGACCCTCCACCCTACCTGGGTGCATGCAGTGCACAGGCATACGTACAGGCAAAATACGCATACACATGAAATAATAGTAATTTTCAGAAAGTAGTTACTCTTGCCAGACTGGAGGACATTCATTCCTTTTTTTTTTCTTTTTTCTTTTTTTTTTAAAGATTTATTTATTATTATATCTAAGTACACTGTAGCTGTCTTCAGACACACCAGAAGAGGACATTAGATCTCATTACAGATGGTTGTGAGCCACCATGTGGTTGCTGGGATTTGAACTCAGGACCTTCGGAAGAACAGTTAGTGCTCTTAACCGCTGAGCCATCTCTCCAGCCCCGGACATTCATTCCTTAATGCTGTTCAGCTGGGGTCTAAGAGGAAGGAGCAAGAAAGTGCTCGTGGAACGTGGGAAGGAACCTGGGTCGTGCTGAGGTGTCGCCCATGCTGTGCCTCATTGGGGTTTAGAATTCCTCCACTGATGGCAAGAAAACTCAAGTCTTCTCGGGCCTCAGGGCTGGATTTTAAAGATGGACATGCCTGCTTCCCACATCTCCACCTCGTAACTTCACCAGTAGGTGAGGCCCTTGTGTGAGTGTGAAAACATACAATGATGCTGAAATCTCAGGAGCCAGACAAATATGGAAGATTCTTCTATTCATATTATTATTTTATTGGGCTTTTTGAGATAGGTTTGTTTTTTTTCTGTGTAGCCCTGGCTATCCTGAGACTCTCTATGTAGACCAGGCTGGCCTGGAACTCAAAGAGATCCACATCTACCTGCCTCCGCCTCCTGGGTGCTGGAATTAAAGGGGTGCTCAATGTCTGTGCCAAACATGGGGATTTTCTAAGAGGAAAACAAAACAGAACAGAAAGCAGATAAATAAACTACAACCAGCGGCTAACTGCTTGGTTTTTCTCTCACTCTCTTTTTGTTGTTGTTTTCTTTATCTGTCTGAACTCAGGTGACTTGGTGCTCTTTCCACTCCCTATTTTAATAAATGACTTTTCCAGGGTTGGGACTGGGGTAAAGAGAGGAAGAATCCTGCAAATTCGGAGACTTATGCATTAGAAAGTCTGATGTTTTGTTCCTTGACATCCCCCCCCCCCCCCCCCCGTTCGTGTTGGGTTTTAGGAATGTATTGAACTAAAATACTGATGTTGAGGTTGTTTTGCGACCCTCCCTCCTCACCCCCCCTTTTTGTTAAAAAACCAAAACGAAACAAAACAAAACAAAAAACGGGCTCACTATGTATGTAGCTCAGGCTGTCCTGGAACTCAATATGTAGACCAGGATGGCCTCGAACTCAGATATCTGCCTGTCTCTGCCTCTCATGTGCTGGGATTAAAAGCATGCGCCCGACTGAATTCATACTTATTTAAGCAGTGGCTCACTTGCACTTCGTTCCGCTCGAGTGAACTATCTAGGAGTCCACAAACTCTCCCCTTCCTCAACCCAGGCCTCCATAGGATACTCTTGGCCCGCCGTCGGTCTCATTAAGACCACTGCTCGCGGGACCACTTCTACTCTCCGGGCCTCTGCGGCACCTCCTACATTGCACAGTCCTCCAAGATGAGGAGACTCCTCGGTCCGCCGACCACATCAAGGCGTCATCACCCAAAGGTTTCAAGAGCGATCAGTAATCTGCGACCCGAGTGCCGCGCGTGCGCACTCCGCCAGTGACCGGCGAGAGAAAGGGCTCGGACGCTCCCAGGTTCACAAGCCGCTGAAGACTCAGGAGCGCGAAAAAGCTTCCGCGTGCGGCTCGCGGGCGCAGGCGCTGGCGACAGCATCCCAGACAAGGCTTTGCCGGGGAGCTACCGGCTGGTCGCCGCCCAGGGGTGGACCCAGCGCGGCGGAAGGCGCGGCCCGGGCGCCCGCCCGATGGGGCGGGAGGGGCGGGCCGCTGCTGCGTCCCCGCCCTGTGCTCGGGCCGGGCCGGGAGGGTCCCGGGGCGTGCGGCCGTGCCGGCTGGTGAGACTGTCCGGGCAGACGCAGCGCCATGCGCGCCCCTCCTGCCAGGGCTCTGCTGCTGATTCCGCGCCGGGGCCCTGCCTTGCGAGCGTGGGCCCCGGCGGTCTCCTCTCGGACATGGCTGGCTTCAGAATGGACCCCGCTCGTACGCCCGTGGACTTCTCTGATCCATGAGTCGAGCCCGGGCCTCCGTTTTCCCGCGCCCTTATCCGGGCTGTCTGGTGGCGTGGGACGGTGGGCCACCTCCTCCGGGGCCCGCAGGTGCTGGGTGCTGGCAGGACTCCGCGCCGCGCATCCCCTGTTCTCCAGGTTCCAGGGAGCAGCGGCCACCGGTGTGCGAGACCTTGGGAACGACTCGCGGCGGCGGCCCGCGGCAACCAGGCACTCAGAAGTATGGAAGCTTCTGGGGCTGATGCGCCCCGAACGCGGGAGGCTGTCAGGTAAGAACCTGGGGGTACTAGTGGGTCAGTGGGCAGCGGTTGGGCCCCGGCCTGGCCTCGGCCTTGACAAGGGTGATCAGATCTGCTGACACCTGTTGGAAGGCTATGGATGCCTTTTTCCCAGCTGGCTGGCGTTCCCCATCTAAGCCTGTTACCAGAATATTTAAATTGGTCCCCATCAGCTTGTCGTCAGCCTCTGCTTTGGGGCATTCTCGGAATAGGTTAGAGTTTCCTGGTTTAAGAAAACAAAACAAAACAAAACAAAACACCAGAAGTCTTGCCAAAACCATGTCTACTTTGTATTATACATTTATAATAATGATGATGATGATTTGTATTATACATTTATAATAATGATGATGATGATAGTAGTAATAATAATAATAATAATAATAATAGTAAAACATCGTTAGGGTTACACAGTGTCAAGCAACCACCAAAATTTCACAGAATGAAACCGACCACTGTGAACACTGTGAACTCCGTGCTGGCTGTCACCTCCCGAAGAGGTGATTTGATCAGGACCAGGCATTGGCCACAGCCTAAAAGAACTAGACAGTAACTCAGCCAGATAGACAAATGGCTTTTAAAAAGAAAGCAGACTTGATTGGGTCTAAGTGACAATGTTCTGTAACTCCCCCATGTCTGGCAGTCATTGCAGGCAAGACTGGTTGGAGCAGAAAACACACTGTGATCTAGAGCCCTATATCTCCACTCCTTCTGTGAATATGGATTGTGCCCTCCTCCTGTGGATTACCTTGGGAAGCTGGCATGGAGTCCTGCGCCTGCTGGGAATCCCTACTTAGCAGGCAGAGAATCCCTACTTAGCAGGCAGAGAAATATTTGGATCAGAGATGAAATGGGATAGGCATGAGGGTTTTGCAAAAGGAAAGACTTTGCCATACAACTCTTGAAATAGGCAGGACCTTTTAAGTAGGTTGTTGAGTCCCTTGCTGTATAAATTACTCTCTTTGGGGGCGATTGCGCATGGAGCAGGTTGCCCATGGAGCGAGGGCACAGGGATCTGTCATCTATGAGAATCAGGAAGTTGTTGTGACCTTAGTAAAAAAGACAGATTTTATAATACTTGTTGTTGACTTTGATGGAAAAAGTCCTTTTCTTCTTGGCTGCCTTGAAAGCTTTCTTCCTCTGTGTTTTCTATAATTTCTTTAAATGAATTATTTACTTTCATCATATGAGTATTTATTTTGTTTTATTTTATTATGTGCACTGATGTTTTGCCTGCATGTATGTCTGTGTGAGGATGTCAGAGCCCCTGAACTGGAGTTACATACAGTTGTGAGCTGTCATGTGAGTAGTAGGAATTGAACCCTGAACCCTGGGTCCCCTGGAGAGCAGCCAGTACTCTTAACTACTGGATCATCTCTCCAGCCCCCTTCTCTGTGTTTTATTGAGACAGGTGTAATGTAGTCCAGGCTAGCCTCAAATTCACTATGTAGCTGAGGATGTCCTTGAACTCCTGATCCTCTTGTCCATCTCCCAAGTGCTGGAATTATAAGTGTGAGCCTCCAAACCCAGGTTTAAAAGATATCTGTGGGGCCGAGCAGTGGGGACGCATGCCTTTAATCCCAGCACGTGGGAGGCAGAGGCAGGTGGATTTCTGAGTTCGAGGCCAGACTGGTCTACAGAGTGAGTTCCAGGACAGCCAGAGCTACACAGAGAAACCCTGTCTCGAAAAACAAAACAAAACAAAAAAAAAACCAACAACAACAAAAAAGCTATCCGTGGGGGGAGGAGGGCACAGGGAGGAGCAGACAGGCGGAGCATGGAGACCCTAGGCATCTGAGCATGCGCAGGCTGTTGATGGGGAACCTAGGCTGCTTCTGAAACTTCAGATCTCAAAGTTATGGGGAATCAAGCTTTGCTGATGCCACCTCGCCCTTCTTTGTCTGTCTGTGCCTGTCATGTCTGTGAACTGTCCCCTGGCCCTACTTGTCCTGCCCTGCCAGCATGCTGTGGAGTCTGCGTTAAATAAGCAGAACTGGCTTCTATCATCCGTGCTGTCAGTCTGCCTCACTGAACCATCAGATGTGTGGCCTGAGGGACAGGCTTACTGCTGCTGACATTAAGGGTCTTGTTCTGTAGTCCAGGCAAGCCTCCAGCTTGAGATCTCTTGCCTCAACCTCCCAGGTGCTGGGAATTCTTAAGGCTTCCTATGTAAGTAATAAATATATTCTGTCTTCAGGAAGGCTGAAGAAGTGCTCTTAGATAGCTTGTATTTTCTTCAGAAGTCATGGTAAAGCCAGTCTGGGTGTTGGCACTGGTGGAAGTAAAAGGAAGTGGTGGCACCGTTAATTTGTAATAGATCATGCTAAGGGTTGGCACATCTCTGAAATGCTGGGGAACAGAGCCATTGAGTAGGTTTGCGTCTGTCTATCTGGTTCTTGAGACAGGAGATCACTTTATAGCTCAAACTGACCACAAACTCACAGCATTATTCCCTCATCATAGCAGAAGCCACCATGCCTGTCATCATTTCTTTAAAGATCCCCCAAAGCAGATAACTCTCTCTCTTTCTCTCTCTCTCTCCCTTTCTTTCCCTCCCTTCCTCTTTCTCTCTCTCCCTCCTCTCTCCTTCACCCTCTTCCCCCCACTCTTTCTTTCCTTCTCCACACTCATTTTTTGAGACATTCCTCTGCATAGCCCTGACTGTTTTGGAATTCACTCTGTAGACCAGGCTGGCTCCAAACTCAAGAGATCTACCTGCCTCTGCCTCCTGAGTGCTGGGACTAAAGGCGTGCGCCATTGCCCCATCATCCTGGCTTCGGATGTTAGTTTTCTAGCTTTAGAGAAAATACACAACCCAAGACTGAGGGTTGTGTTTCAGTATTAACCCTTCCTTGCCTCTTCAGCAGTTTGTTCCCCAGAAGACTTTAAAGTTATAGATCCAAAACTTGGAAAGCAGGGCCTCCTATTGGAGATGTCTGCAGATGCTCACCCAGAGCAGAAGCCGCATGGTCACTCTTCTTGGCCACCCACTCCTTCAGGATTTCAGCTATCTTGGTATCACCAAGTCTGCAGCGCTACCCAGAGCCTTTCAGCACTAAGTGTCACTCTTATCACTTGGGTCACCAGGAGCCTCAGAAGGTGCTGAGCCCAGAGCCATCAGGAACGTGCACAGAGCAGACGGGGTGCTTACACAGGTTTCCTGTGTGTTTGGCAGATAGCAGGCCAGCGCTTAGCTCTCCCAGTGAACAGCGGCCCCAGATGAGACGATAGCTAGAGTGCCAGGTCTCCTGGCTCACAGGGCGGGCTCCTAGCTACACTATCATTGTACTGTATTCCCTTCACGAGTACAGATATGCAAGATTCAGGTCGGCTGCCCTCCTGTTTCCTGGTAAGGGCTGATGATGCACAATAATGACTGTTCTTAAAAGCTGATGCCTGCCTGGAACTGGCAGAGCTTCTGGCTGACCTTTGTACATATGTCTGTGGAGGGACCATAGTTAAGTACAGCAGGAAAGGAAAGGATGGGACCGCCTTCAGCTGCTGCTTCCTGATCCCCAGACAGAGCATTGGTCCCCCAGGACAGGCCTGAAGGACAAGAGGCACAGCCTGTGATGTGGGGCTACTCCAGAGATCTGATGGTCTCCGGAACCTACTTCTTGTTTGGCCCTCAGCCCCCATCCTCACTTCCTTCCCTCAGCTTAGAGTCGATCCCCTTCATCTCCCTCTGTCCTCTTCCCTGTTCCCTGTCATATCCACATCATCTCTGAAAACATCTCCCTGTCCCTGCAGATTCCAGCATGCCTGCAAACGGCTCTCCCCTCTGAAGAAGCTGCCTTTTTGTCTTTTTCCTCTCAGTCCCTGGTCTCTAAGACAGGACGGCTCTGTTACCTCCAGACTCAACCAATGCACAGGTCGTTTCTGAAGTGACAGCTACCAGGCGCTGTGCCAGATGCCTTCTGTGTGTAATCTGTTCAAGGCAGCTCCAGGAGAAGGTTCTGTTGTTGTCGTCTGTTTATTGTAGGAAATTTTGAGGCACAGAGGAGTTGAGTAACTTGTATTAGGTCAGACATGTTGGTGGCAGAGCTGGGTTTTGGTCCTGTTTGTCTTCTCTTTAGAAGCTTTCCTGACCCTCCTCAGCCTCGGACCTCCCAGACCTGGTGCAGACCTGAGGCTATCTGCATTCACTGTTTCTGACCCCTCTGACCTCTCTGACCACCAGGACTGAGTTGTATAAGGACAACGGGCACTGAGAGTATCAGCCTGGAAACAGCTGTAAAAGCCGCTGGCGCTAGCAGATGCTGCACTGGGCTGTGCAAGGAAGATGGAGAATTTCAGGTTACTATGCTGTGCCCAGTGAGGTCTAGGATAGCCCCATATGGCAGAACCTTGATCTGGAGAAGCCAGATGGCAAAAACCCATTTTATTTACATTCAAATTGTAATACAAAGGGGTAACAACAGTAAAATGACCCAGAGGTTGGGATACAACAGCTCAGTTGGCAGAGAGGTTAGCCTGGCACACACAAAGCCCGGAGCTTGATCCCAGCACTGCATAAAGCCTGGCATGTTGGCACACACCTCTAATCCTGGCATTCTAGAGCAGGAGGTAGAGGCAGAAGAACTGCTGTCCTTGGCTGCATAGTCACTTAGAGGTTATCCTAGGCTATGTGAGGCCATGTCTCAAAATTCAATAAGCAAATTGGGACTGAAGAGGGTAGTCAATGATTAAGGGTGTGCATTGCCCTCCAGAGGACCAGGGTTCAATTCCCAGCACCCATGTCAGGCAGCTTACAACCACTTAAATTCCAGCTCTGAGGGAATCTGATACCTCTGATCTCTGAAAACACCCCCACACTCATGTATACACAGGATTAAAAATAAATCAATTGGCTGGGCAGTGGTAACATACACCTTTAATCCCAGCACTCAGGAGGCAGAGGCAGGCACATCTCTAAGTTTGATACAGAGTGAGTTCTAGAACATCCAGAACTGCAGAGAGACCCTGCCTCACATAAACAAAACAAAATAGTAAAATAAAAGTCTAAGTGATGTGCAGAGATAACATTTAATTGGGGCTGGTGTATAGTTTTGAGTGTTAGCCCAGAAACATGGTGCACCACCCAGCGGGGATTGGTTTTAATGCTTTGAATTAATCCGGTCCCCAAAATCAGAAATCTTCGAGTCCAAACACTGAAGGTCCTTGTCCCCAATTGTTTTTTGATCGATCAATAAAACACCAACGGCCAATGGCTGGACGGGTCGACTGAGGCAGGACCTTTGGATCTGCAAGGGCTGGAAACTGGAAGGAAGGAGGGAATCCCCATGACTCCGTGGGGATGAAGGGGATGTAAGCTCGCCAGTCCCAATGGCCACTTTCCCGAGTGGGACTGGGGTGCCAGGGGAGGTTTAGGAGCTTTAGGAGTACCAGGGGAGTGTTTGCTAGCAGGGGGAGGGTTACGAGTGCCCAGCCTTTGAGCTAGTCACAGCATGTCAAAAATTAACTGGCATGTGTATGTGTATGTGTCTGTCTGTCTGTCATTCATTCTCGAATCCAGATTGCTCCTGGTTGGGTGTGCATGTGTGACCCACCGGAAGCCAAAGCAGTATAGCTAAATTTGCTGCTACATTAGAATTGTTTTTAAATAATAGAATAAATTAATAAATAAGTATATGGACTATACTTGGGTGAGTTTAGATTTAGAGCCAACTAGCCTCTTTTTTTATTTTTTTTCCAGACAGAATCTCACTATATAACCAATGGCTGGCCTGGAACTGGCTGGGTAGACCAGGCTGGCCTTGAACTTGCCTTTTGAGGGGTGGAATTCCAGGTGTGCTTCACCACAGCAGGTTTTCCCCTCATCTTTGTATGGGTATCATTACAGCATGGGAACTCAGGTGGAACCAGGGTTATATAGTTCACAACATGCAGATTCTTCATGTGATTTAGAAAACTAGAGAGCCAGAGGCATAATAGTTCATACCTGTAACCCCAGCACTCCAAAGGCAGAGGCAGGAAGATCACTGCAAGTTTGAGGCCAGCTGTCTTCATAGTGTGTTCCAGGAATGCCTGTAATCCTTTGTCTTAGTTCAGGTTTTATAGCTGCAAAGAAACACCATGACCAACACAACTCTCATAAAGTCAAACATTTAATTGGGACTGGCTTACAGGCTCAGAGGTTCAGTCCATTATCATCATGGTGGGAAGCATGGCATCATGTAGGCAGATATGGTGCAGGAGGAACCAAGAGTTCTACATTTTTCTTAATGTTATTTATTTAATGCATATGAGTACACTGTAGCTGTCTTGAGACACACCAGAATAGAGCATCCGATCCCATTACAGATGGTTGTGAGCTACCATGTGGTTGCTGGGAGTCGAACGAGCAATCAGTGCTCTTAATCACTGAGCCATTTCTCCAGCGCCCAAGAGTTCTACATCTTGATCCGAAGGCAGCCAGAGAAAGACTCTTCTTCAGCCAGCCTCAAGGAAACTCTTCTGCACTGGGCAGAGCTTGAGCACTAGGAGACCTCAAAACCCACCTACACAGTGACACACTTCCTCCAACAAGGCCACACCTCCTAACAGTGCCACTTCCCAAGGGCCAAGCATTTTCAGCTGGGAGCACCACATCCCAGCCCTCGGGTGACAGAAGACAGTAGGGTCTCTGCAAGTTCAATCTGTGCATGCTCTATATATGAGTTCCAGACTAGCCAGAGTTGTATAGCAAGACCATGTCTCAAGAAAGAAAACAAGAAGGGGTAGGGGAAAGGAAAGGAAACTGGAGGAGAGCCCGGCCTTTGGGAAGGGTTCTTCCTGATCGTCAGCCGTCAGCCACCGGCTGAGTTATGTGGGACCACTGTGAAGCCACTCTCCCTGTCCTGTCACTGTCCCTTGGGAGCATGCTGCTTTACATTGAAAGGGCAATGTTTCTGTCCTGGTTCACATTATCCAGTTAGATTGAGATTATGGGTTATGTTGTTTTGTTTTTTCTTAAGATATGTAGCTAAGGATGACCTCAAACTCCACAGATATCAGAGGAGAACCTTGAGCTCTTGCTACTCCTCCGCCTACCTCTGAGTGTCTGGTGGGACTGTGGGTACGCAGGTGTGACAATGCACCCAGTTTACGATTATGGAATTTTTCTATTTTTCATTGATTTTTTTTTTTTGAGACGGTTTCTCTGTGTAGTCCTGGCTGTCCTGGAACTCACTCTGTAGACCATACTGGTCTCAAACTCAGAAATCCACCTGCCTCTGCTTCCCAGGTGCTGGGACTAAAGGCTTGTGTCACCACTGCCCTGCTGATTTTTTTTTTTTTTACTTAAAAAAAGCCCAGGACCGGATGGGTTTAGTGCAGAGTTTTATCAAACCTTCAAAGAAGACCTAATAC
>NW_022196905.1:262526407-262528890 GCF_008632895.1 Mastomys coucha | reverse complement strand
TTTGTTTGTTTCTTTGTTTTTTGGAGGGGGAACTGGGAATGGAGAAATTTACATGTAAATAAAGAAAAAATAATAATAATTAAAAAAAAAAGAAAAAAATTTAAAAAGATTTTTTTGTGTATGTGCATGCACCTGATTCTTGCAGAGGTCAGAAAAGGACATTGGATCCTCTGGAACTGGAGTCGTGGATGGTTGTGAGCCATCCATGAGTTTTAACAACTGGCATTTGAGCTCCCTGAGTGGCCAGGTCTGACCTTCCCTGTTGAGCTAGCAAAGGACTTTGCTCTGATCAGGCACTTTGCCGCTCCCTTGCTAAAGTCCAATGCTCTTTCTTTCACTCAGCTGGTATTGACTGAGCTCCTGCTGTGTGCTGCTGGTGAGGACTGTGGGTTTATAGCCCCCAGCAAAACAGACTGTGAAGAGTGAGCCAGCAGCACACTTAGAATGCCAGGACCAAAAGAAGGAATCACATGGAGGGCAGGAAGCAGGGTCAGGCCTCTCTGAAGAGGTGAGCCCCACCCCCATGCTCATTTCTCTTGCTCTGCTGGCTCACTGCTCCAGCCTCAACATTCTCCCAAGGAGAAAGAAGCCCTGTCCTTTGCAGAGGGAGCCAGGGAACTCTTCCTGGGTTCACAGGCAGTCTTGCCACAAACCAGCAAGGCTCCTAAGAGGTTTGTTATTCAAACCAGAGAAGTCCAGAGGAGGCAGACTTGCCCTGTGCCCAGTCACAGCATCCTCGTAAAAGGAGCCTGAGCTGCTAAACCTATCATATCACTCTTCCAAAAATGTTCTGAACTCGTGTAAACTCTGAGGAAGGAACAAAGAGGGAACCACTGTGCAGATGCTAATATTGTTACCTTAGGACTTGTTCTTTAATCAGTTTGTCTCATCTTTGTCTGTCTATCTGTCCTCTTTCTCTGCTTTAGCAGTACTGGGGGATTAAACCTAGGATTTCACACAAGCTAGGCAAGAAATGCTCTATCACTTAACGACTACCATAGTCCTTTTTATTTTGAGACAGTGTCTCGTTAAGTTGCCTAGACTGGTCTTGAACTCACTCTGTAGCTGAGGTTAGGCTTGAACTTGTGATCCTCCTGGATATCGGCCCTGTGTCACCAGGCCCAAATCCCACGGTACATCTTGCTCAATTGTTCTAGGTAGGTACCCAAAGAGTGACTTTGTTCCTTAAACTGGTGGCTTAATATTTATAAATTCTTTATGGTAGGTTCGAACTACCTGATTTATGTGGGTGTTTAACATATGAATTCTTTTGCTGATGCTGCAAGCAATGCTATAATGCCACATCCTTGGCTTTGGATTCCCACAGTGTGGAAGTAAAATCCTTAGGAGTCTGTTACTATTCACTCGAGACCTCACCTGTTGCTGGTGTGAACCTGCCTTCACCAGGGCACTGTGTGCTCCCACCAGTGTGAGAGCCTCCTTCCTGCAGCTTCACCATCATCACAAGTAGAAAAATATTGGCTGTGTTCCTCAAAAGTATGGGTGTGGTTGTCTGTGGTGTGTGTTCTTTCTAACTGGACTTTCCTTAGAATTTTTTGTTGTTTGTTTTAACCAACTACGTAGCAAAAACTAGGGAGCTTGAAACTTGCTGTGTAGAATAGGCTGGGCTTGAACTCGGAGATCTGCCTTTGTACCCCAAGTGCTGGGATTACAGATAGTCATCACCATGCATGGCTAGAATTTTTTTTTTTTGGTTTTTCGAGACAGGGTTTCTCTGTATAACCCTGGCTGTCCTGGAACTCACTCTGTAGACCAGGCTGGCCTCGAACTCAGAAATCCACCTGCCTCTGCCTCCCAAATGCTGGGATTAAAGGTATATGCCACCACACCTGGCGGCTAGAAGTTTTTAGTAAGCTTCTGTCCCTCTTATCTATTGTTTACTGACTTGGAGAATTGTTCTCCTGATAACTGTCATTTCATGCTTTATTCCCCAGAGCCATAATACTTAGAAGGGACACACCATGTGCAGTGGATCCCAGGCACTGCTCCCCAAAGCTTATGTAGAGAGCTTTGGAGTACTGAGTATAGTCAAGAATGTTAAGCCTGGCACAATGGCATGCACCTATAATCCCAGCTTCCAAGGAGCTTAGATAGTGTTGTGAGAAGTTCAAGGCCAACTTGAGCTACATAGTGAAGCCAGCCTGGGCTACAGAGTTAGAACTTGTCTCAAAGAAGCTTCCCCTTGCTCACATACACAGAAGATAACTTTCCCTGGATAGTCTGCCCATCAAGCAAAGGTGTAGTTAGATGCCAAGGAGTAAGAGCAAGGAGCAGAAATGCAGGAGAAGCAGGATCTGAAATGAGCTGGAATACCAGAAGACAGGAGGGAAGCCACTGCAGCTGCAGGTACTGCTCACAAGGAAGGAACACCAACTATAATATCCTTCTCTCTCTGCCGGGCAGTGGTGGCACACACCTTTAATCCCAGCACTTGGGAGGCAGAGGCAGGAGGATTTCTGAGT
>NW_022196905.1:262518401-262526235 GCF_008632895.1 Mastomys coucha | reverse complement strand
TATATATATATATATATATATCCTTCTCTCTCTCGCTGTGTGAGGAAGGAACATACCTTCTCACCCAGCCACGCTTCTTGTTCTTAGCCTGAAGTCATCTGGTCCTTCCTTCAGTCAGGCCCATTGGTGAAGGAGGAGAAAGCCCAGCCACTGAGGCCAGTGTGGGGCTGAGGCCCCGTGTGCTCAGCCACACCCTGTGCTGTGCAGAGTCTGAGTGTCGCCCCTATCTTCCAGCTGCTGTTGGGTTTCTCACTGTGTCCAGTGTCATCACCATGTCTGCCCCCTTCTTCCTGGGGAGGATCATTGATGTCATCTACACCAACCCAGGCGAGGACTATGGTGACAGCCTGACTCGGCTCTGTGCTGCACTCACCTGTGTGTTCCTGTGCGGTGCTGCCGCCAACGGCATTCGAGTCTACCTCATGCAGTCTTCAGGTCAGTCTCATGAGGTTATAAAGGACCTGGAGTCCGGTCAGAGTGTGGCTGCTCCAGGCCCCTTCTCTTCCTAATATTGCACTCGGCCCTCACATCCCACCAGGAAGGCATTACGGTCATTCAGAACATTCTCTTACTTTCTTGTGGTCAGAGTTGAGCAGGTAGCAAAAGCAAGAACTGTCTGTTCCATGCTGTTGTGTAGCTGCTGGGGTGGGGACTTGAGTGGCTTTCCTTTAGAGAGCCCAGCTTAGCAGCAGCACTGCTGACAGCGCAGGACTGCATTCCATGTCTGTGTGGATAGTAAGATGGTGTCTGGGGGGTTAACTCATTCCTGCTGTTGCTAAGTGCAATTCCTGAAAGGAGAGCCAGTCACGAGCAGATTGCCGCTCCGGGTCTGTGATGTTCCTCACATGCCAAGGACCATGTTACCTTTTAGAGAATTAAAATGTATTTAGTGTTGTTATGATATGTTTACATACATGTGTAGGCACACATGTGTATGTGGTAAGATGAGAGGAAAATGTTCTGGAGTCAGTGCTGTCCTCCTTTATCTGGGTTTCTGGGTCCCATGTGATGCCTTAGGTCATCAGGTTTGTATGGCAAAGGCCTCCACCTGCTGGATCTTCTTGATGGCCACGTTAACCTTCATCACTATCTCCTCTCCTTGCTCCCACAGTCTGTAGTTACTAACAGGAAGTTACATACAGATACATACGGGCCAGGCCTGTATGAATCCATCCCATGCTAGGATCCACGGAGCTGATGTGCTCAGTCTACAAACTGGCTTTGACAACAGGCTAAATAAACAGCTTGCTGGTGGCTGCCCCCGTGAGTGGAGAGTGGCTACAGTCACCATTGGGCGTTGTGTTTACTTTGCAGGTCAGAGCATTGTGAACAGGCTGCGCACCTCACTGTTCTCCTCGATTCTAAGGCAAGAGGTTGCTTTTTTTGACAAGACACGCACAGGCGAATTGATTAACCGCCTCTCCTCGGATACTGCACTCCTGGGGCGCTCTGTGACTGAAAACCTCTCTGATGGCCTGAGGGCTGTGGCCCAGGCCTCGGTTGGTATTGGCATGATGGTATGTCAGCCTCTTCTCTTGGTGTTTTCTGTCAGGGCTCGCAGGACCAGAGCTGGTGAGCATGAGAGACTTGAGGTGTTCTTGTCAATTTGTAAGCATATAGAACCAAGAACATTGCCAGCAGACTGTAGGGGCAAAGGGATCACCTCTCCTGGCCTGGCCTACATCTCTCTTGAGTAAGTATCATTTAGAGAGTGGCTTTTCCTGAAGACCAGGGTGTGACGACAGCCAATTGTGTCAGGCCAAGGAGCGCATGTGGGAACGAAGTGTAAGGTTCACCTCTGTGCTCCTGCAAGGTAGCCTGTGTCCCACAAATGTCTTGCTTATCTCTTTTAAAAGAGCTCAGCCTATCTCAGCTCACTCTCCAGGTGGTGTTTATGCTCTAACTAGCCCTGCTGGCCTGAGCAACTTGTGAGTGAGATCATAAAGTTCATGGAACAGGGTTAAAGGGCAAGCAAGAGCCAGGGTAGTGATTCCGTTTGCAGAGTGCTTCCCCAGCATGCACTGAGCCCTAGGTTCCATGTCCAGTACACCTGGCATAGTGGCTTATGCCTGTAATACCAGAACTCAGTAGATAGAGGCAGGAGAATCAGAAATTTAAGGTCATTCTTGGCTACACAAGCTAGTTTGAAGCTAGCCTGGGTTATATGAGCTTGTGATAAAAAGCAACCAAAAGCCAAGCCAAAGCAAAGGGTAGGACATAATCAAGGATGGCCAATCACTTAGCAGAACTATGGTTTGAGGGTAAGGAAGAAGATGAGCAGCCAGGCAGTCCATCTGTCAGCTTTACTGCTGGACTTTAGGAGGCCTTTGCCATTTGTATTATTGTCTGTGCAAATGAGATTGGCTAGGTTCTAACAATGCATTGAAGAGTTGCTAGGACCATCTAAAGCAGTGACCACACTGCAGAATTGGGGAAGTCTGATCTAATTCGAGAAGGTTCTGTTCTTTGAGCCACCACTGAGGTTAAACCAACCAGAGCTGGTCCACTGACTCTAGGCTGCTGAGTCCTGGAAACAGTGTCCCCCAAGCCCCAACCCTGTGGCAGCTGATGTAGGAGCCCCACCTCAGCTATGTATAACATGGGGAGTTTTGGTGACTTCTTTGACCCTTTGATTTGTGTGGAAAACTCTAGTCACTCAGGGCCTTAATGTGATTATCCCCAAACTTAGAACTCATGATGTGTGTGGGTTTTTTTTAAGATTTTATTCATTTTTTTAAAGTTTTATTTATTATTTATTTGAGTACACTGTTGCTGTCTTCAGACTAGAAGAGGGCATCGGATCCCATGAGAGGTGGTTGTAAGCCACCATGTGGTTGCTGGGAATTGAACTCAGGACCTCTGGAAGAGTAGTCACTGCTCTTAACTGCTGAGCCATCTCTCCAGCCCTCATGGTGTGGTTTGACCAGTACAGAGCACAGTAGGCCTCACTCCATCCTGCCTCTCTCTCTGCTCTTGAAGATGTGGTCTGACATACCAAAACTAGCCAGAGGATTGCTGCTTACATCTTTTCCCCAGCAGACTAGCCACGGCCTCCTCGGTACCATGCCCTCCGTGGCTAGCCACAGCCTCCTCGGTACCATGCCCTCCGTGGCTAGCCACAGCCTCCTCGGTACCATGCCCTCCGTGGCTAGCCACACCCTCCTCGGTACCATGCCCTCCGTGGCTAGCCATACCCTCCTCGGTACCATGCCCTCCGTGGCTAGCAACAGCCTCCTCGGTACCATGCCCTCCATGGGTTTCTGAGGTTGTTTTGATTTTGATGCAGGGCATCACTATATCGACCTAGTTGGCCTAGAACCCACTATATAGACCAGCCTAGCCTCTAACTCAGAGATTACCTGCATCTGCCTCCTGAGTGCTGGGATTAAAGGTGTTGGGTTTTGTAAGGATCAAAGATGCCATGAAAACCCAACCCAAATAGGAGGCGTGGCTTGGAGCCTGTCTTTCGGGCTGCACACAGTGGGTCTCATGACGATACTTCAAGGCACAAACATTCTTGACTTTTGTTCTTGACAGTTTTTTGTGTCACCAAGTCTGGCCACCTTTGTTCTGAGTGTGGTACCTCCCATCTCTGTCCTCGCGGTGATTTATGGGCGATATCTACGGAAACTGTCCAAAACCACTCAAGACTCTTTGGCAGAAGCCACACAGGTACTGATCTTCCGGGGGTGTGTGTTACCTAAGTGTGGGGCTCAGAGCAACAGGTGGAATGCATGATGTGCAAGGTATGTTCTTTCCCAGCATCAGCACCAGGGAAATACACAAGCAACAGAGTCCTTCCTTTCCCCCTAGTGGACATCGGGACAGACGTGAAACACTCTACACCTGGCTACACTTAACCCCAGGCTCTGTTTCCCAGGCTGTCCTGGAACTCACACTATCACCAGGGCTGGCCTTAGCCTCCCAAGTTATAAGCCCTATACCCGGCTTGCATCAATTTCCCACTGTTTTCTGTTACTGCTCCTGGTAAGACAAAAAGCTAATATGGCCGGGTGGTGGTGGCGCATGCCTTTAATCTCAACACTTGGGAGGCAGAGGCAGGAGGATTTCTGAGTTCGAGGCCAGCCTGGTCTTCAGCGTGAGAAACCAGGGCTATACAGAGAAACCCTGTCTCGGAAAAAAACAAACAAACAAACAAACAAAAAGCTAATATGACTGGCTGTGGTGGGACATACTGTAAGCCCAGCATTTTGGAGCCTGAGGCAAGAGGATCATGAATTTGAGACTAGCCTAGGCTACCTCTCTTTGAACCAAAGACAAAAATAAAAGTAAATGGAAGCTAATATGTTTGGGGAAAGTATCTAGTTGGCACCATGTCTCTATTAGCTCAATAGGGCAGACTTTTTTTTAAAAAAAGATTTATGGGTTGGAGAGATGGCTCAGCAGTTAAGAGCACTGACTGTTCTTCCAGAGGTCCTGAGTTCAATTCCCAGCAACCACATGGTGGCTCACAACCATCTGTTATGAGATCTGATGCCCTCTTCTGGTGTGCCTGAAGACAGCAACAGCATACTCATATACATAAAGTAAATAAAAATCACTTTAAAAAGATTTATTTTATAATTACACGTATATGGGGGGGCTGTATGCATGCATAAATGCAATTACCCTCAGAGGCCAGTAGAGGGCATTTGGTCCCCTGAAGCAGGGAGTTGTGAGTTGTGAGGTTAATGAGTTCAAGCTCAGTCCCTCATTAAGAACAGTGAACACTCTTAGTCTTTTCTCCAGCTCTGCAGTTTATATTTTCTGGCAGCAAATGTATTCTTCTCTGTACTCTGTTATGTGATCTTACTTGACTCTGCCTCATATAGAGCCTTCCATTGGCAGAATATTGAATAAGAAACACATTTTAACTTTGCTGTCAATTACAGTGTGACAATCTTCCCTTTGGGAAGTGTGTGTGTGTGTGTGTGTGTGTGTGTGTGTGAGTGTGTTATGTGTGTTTTATGTGCACTACATGTATGCTTAGTGCCAGTGAAGGGAAGAAAGCATCAGATCCTCTAGAACTGGAGTTACAGATGGTTGTGAGCCACCACGTGGATTCTGGGAATAAAATTTATATCCTCTGTAAGAGCAGCAAGTGTTCCTAACTGCTAAACCATCTTTCCAGCCCTTACCATGTGTTTGAATCCTCATAGCTAGCTGAGGAGCGCATTGGAAACATAAGAACCATCCGAGCTTTTGGGAAGGAGATGACGGAAGTGGAGAAGTACACCGGCCGAGTGGGCCAGTTGCTGCAGCTGGCACAGAAGGAGGCCTTAGCACGAGCCGGCTTCTTTGGAGCAGTAAGTGGATCACTGTAGGCCATGAGATTGCAAGAGATTTTCATCCTGTGACTCTTGACACAGTAGAAATGGTTTTATTTCAATCCTAAGAATGACTTGGACTTTAAGCTATTTTTATGGCAGGAGAAGAAAGCAAGAAAGTGGAATCAGAGAAAAAGTAGCATGTGTGAGATCTGCTACTGGTCTCCAGACTGCTAGGCAGCTTTGAGGGCCACTGACATCGAGTAGCCATGCTCTGTGAACTTCAGGACTGGGCCACAACATATGTTTACACAGACTCTGATCCCTCAGATGTAACCTCATTTGCCTAATCCCATTGAAGGTTATATAACTTCACTCTAAGTATACTCTAGAAGAAAGTATAAAAAACTGGTTAAAAAGTATTCAGGAACCCTGAATGGGAAAACCACCATGTGTGCTGGGCACACTCAGGAGGCTGAGATAGACAGCTTATTGTAAGTTTGAGGCCAGCCTGTTCTATGTAGTGAGCTTGGGGCAGCTTGGTCTGTGTAGTGAGCGTGGGGCAGCCTGGACTGCATAGTGAGACTGTCAAATGAATGAATAAACAAACCAGATTAGGAGACAATGGAAACATCTCCATCTAAACCTCAAAGGTTGTTTAATGGCCAGAGAAGGTCTCACTAGGGACCAAAGCTCACAGAGATGGGGTTAGGGCTGCAGCTCCATGTGGAGGGTGTCTCCTCAGAGGCACGAACATGGTGGACCGATTCATGTCAGTTAGATAGGCCTCGGTGCTACTCTCTTCTCTTCTGAGCTGATTGTGAATAGCCTGAGCGGAGTAGTGTCTAAGCTCTTATGGGGATGCAAGTATTTCCTTCACGGCTGTAAATATTTCAAAACCTTTCTGTGAAAAGTTTTATATATTAAAAGGGAGGCAGAGGCCTAGTTTATACTCTTGTCCCGAGAGGCCTTTGGTCGCACTGACATCTTTGTTTTCTTCCATCTGTAGGCTGGGCTCTCGGGAAACCTGATTGTGCTGTCTGTCCTGTACAAAGGAGGCCTGCTGATGGGCAGCGCCCATATGACAGTGGGCGAGCTCTCTTCCTTCCTCATGTACGCTTTCTGGGTTGGATTGAGCATCGGAGGTATATCATATAAACAGGCTTTGAGGGTACACATTAAAAAGCAGGCACCACTGAACGGGTACTCTTATGGTGCCAGTTTTCTAAGCAAAACTGAATGAAGTTATGTGAGTGGCTGAGTAGGTTCCCTGTTGGGAAATCTGGGGCCTTGTGTCCTTTCACAGCTTAGGACCATTGGAGACCTGTGTTTCCCAGCCTGCATTTACAGAATGTGTCTTTCCATTCCTGGGGGTGGGGTTGGGGGTGGGGGTGGGAGTGGGGCGCGTCATCGTAGGCAGCACTATGGAGACTCTGAGCCTGGACAGGGAGTCTCACCTCACTCATGTGGCTGCCCAGACTCTTAAGCTGTCCGTACCCAGTCTCTCTTTCCTCTCACTCCTCAGAATTAATTAAGTTTCTGTCGTTTTTATTTTGTTCTTTGACAGTTTCATACCTTGTACCTAGGACATTCTGTCTCCTCCCTCCCCACCTCCCCCACCAACATCCTCCTTTTCTTATTCTCTGTCAGCTCCTCTTTACAAATCTCTTCCTATGCTCTTAGATTTTTGTTTGGTGTCCCACTGAGTTTAACCCAGACTGTCAGTATGGCTCTGAGTAACAGTGAGTAACAGAAGACAGTGACCCCCCTCCCCCCAGACTCTGTCGGTCACCAGAAGTTCAGCGGTGAGTGGTAGGGCCCTGTGTGCAGGTCTGGTGTCTACAACCATAGCTCCTCATCAGGTGAGTTCCTGATGGCAAAGGCATGGGGTGCCTGGAAGCTGACACTCCACAGCCCCTCCCCCTGTCTTCTCACTCTGACATTCTTTTGATCCATTCTTTGGTAAAAGTACCTGAGCCTTAGAGGAGGTGCTGTAAAAGCCTTGTTTAGGGCAGAGCTCTCAACTGAATATCTTGCCAATTTTTTGCGTCATGACTGAGTCTCTCTATTCACTGCTGTTCACTAAAGGAGATCCTTCTCTGGGAAAAGCTGAGAGTAGCATTTATACGTTGGTATACACATACATATTTACGCGTTTTGATAAATGTAAATAGTGTTTTTGTTTTAATTGAAAGTTTTATTGTATAGAACAGGCTGACTTTAAAATCTGTGCTCCTGCCTCAGTGTCCTGGTGTCCTGAGTACTGGGATTACAAGTGTGGGTGACCACACTCAGCTTTGGGCTTTTTTTTAAAGCTGTCCAGGAACTCACTACGTAGACTGGACTGGCCTGGAATTTACATGGGCCTTAGAGTTCTTTTTAAAAGGCAACACTGTTGCATTTACAGTGATTGTACCCACCCCAGTGTCGGGATCAGTACCCTTTTCACCAGAGAGTGGCCATTTGTTACACAGTTGCTGAGCCTACATTGACACATTGTTGTTATCAACTCAGTTAGGGTTAGCTCTTGGTGATCCTAAACATACACACACACACACACACACACA
>NW_022196905.1:262510923-262518291 GCF_008632895.1 Mastomys coucha | reverse complement strand
AGAGAGAGAGAGAGAGGGAGGGAGGGAGGAAGAGGGGAGAGGGAGAGGAGAGTTGCCCTTACTGCCCTGGATATTTCCATTTCCACCTGTTAATTCTACCAACCCTGACATGTACAGATCATTTTTTACTATCTGCATAGCTTTGAAGTTTTCAGCTGTCATGGGTTGGAATCAGTAAAGCAGGCAGCCTTTCTAGGCTGTCGTCTTTCCCTTCCTCATGCACATTTAAGATCTTTCTGTCTCTCATGGCTTGATAGCCCTTGTAGGATCTTTTTGAAGGGATTTCCGTTCATATGAGGTAGGCCCCCAGGTTGCACTGGAATGCTGTCTGAGGAGGAAGTTGTTTTCCTTGAAGCGGTGTGGCTTGTCATGAGCAGTGTGATCCTTTTCCTTCTTAGGACTCTGAGAACGAGAGGCTGTAGGAGTACTAGGTAAGAGGTGGAGCAGCCAATAGCCTCAGCTTCTTCAGTGAAAGCAGCAGATTGTCTCCAGCATCCCCCAGGACAGGAGGACCTGTGGCCTTTCTTGACAGCTGATGATAGACTGACTCTTCTTGTCCTCAGGTCTGAGTTCATTCTACTCTGAGCTGATGAAAGGCCTGGGTGCTGGTGGGCGGCTCTGGGAGCTGCTGGAGAGACAGCCACGACTGCCTTTTAACGGTGGGTATATGGTGGGGCTGTTTGTAGTTTTGACAGTTAGACTGGTATCCTGCCCTCCTCAGGGAATGGGCCACTGCCAAGAGGTGGCCCAAAACAGGGAGGTCAGGGTTCCCATGGGAACCAATGTATACACTTGAGGATTGACGACATGACATGCTGCACATACACCTGCAGCCAGTCATTACCACCAAGCACAGGGTAGAAGCAAGCAGGCCTGGTGTACATGGCAACACCCAGATGGCCTTTCCCAGTCTTCTTTAGTGATCCTGACATTTGTAGGAGGTTGGGGAAGGTGGAGATTAATAAAAGACTTTACATTTCTTGGCTCTGGGCAGTGATGCTGGGATGCTGGTACTGATGGAAGACCATCTCCTCCTTGGGATGCTGGGATGCTGGTACTGATGGAGGACCATCTCCTCCTTGGGATGCTGGTACTGGTGGAGAACCATCTCCTCCTTGGGATGCTGGGATGCTGGTACTGGTGGAGAACCATCTCCTCCTTGGGATGCTGGGATGCTGGTACTGATGGATAACCATCTCCTCCTTGGGATGCTGGAATACTGGTACTGATGGAGGATCATTTCCTCCTTGGGATGCTGGGATAATGGTACTGATGGAGGACCATCTCCTCCTTGGGATGCTGGTACTGATGGAGGACCATCTCTTCTTTGGGATGCTGGGATGCTGGTACTGATGGGGGGTCATATCCTCCTTGGGATGCTGGGATACTGGTACTGATGGAGGACCATCTCCTCCTTGGGATGCTGGTACTGATAGAGGACCATCTCCTCTTTGGGATGCTGGGATGCTGGTACTGATGGGGGGTCATCTCCTCCTTGGAATGCTGGGATGCTGGTACTGATGGAGGACCATCTCCTCCTTGGGATGCTGGTACTGATGGAGGATCATCTCATCCTTCTCATCACCTTCCCTCGAGCCATGGGCCTAGACCACCTGTATGAGATGGGGGCGGAGAGGGTGGCCATGAGTAGCACCACTCAGCACTCAGGGATGTCTGCATATTGCTGGGTGCTTAATGTTGCCCAGTATGATAAAAGCTAGGGCATGAAGTCTAGTGATGAGTAGTGTGTGTGTTCCCATACCAGACCAGGTCACACTGTGACTAAGTAAACCCTCCTTTAACCCTCCTTATCCTCATGGTTCTCATGCATCCCTGTCACTGTGCCTTCAAAATGTCTATTTGGAATAGATGAAGAATTCTGCACAGAAGCCACTTGAGCACAGTGGCACTGTTACTGAGGTGAATCAGACCCTAGGGTCAGTCTTTATACTGTGCTTCACACTGCTCCCAAGAAAAGGTGACACTTCAGGTCTGTAAGGTCACTGTTCACTTCAGTCAGGCAAGGGAGACACCCACAGGGAGACAGGCGCATTCTGCCCTGAGCGCCATCCTCACTTTGGCTTTCCCTCTTGTGTTTCAGAGGGGATGGTGTTAGATGAGAAAACCTTCCAGGGTGCCCTGGAGTTCAGAAATGTGCACTTCACATACCCTGCTCGCCCAGAGGTGTCCGTGTTCCAGGACTTCAGTCTTTCCATCCCATCTGGATCTGTCACAGCGCTGGTTGGCCCTAGTGGCTCTGGGAAATCAACAGTGGTCTCACTCCTGCTGCGATTGTACGACCCTGATTCTGGTAGGTGGCTAGTAACAGTGTGGGCAGAGGCATCCCCGAGCTGTCGGTGTCTTCTTCTCCTGCTGCCTTTTCCTGCTGCCTCCTCCCAGCCCATGCTTAGGAGAGACCTGATAACACTTCCCCATAGTCCTGCCCTTGGAAATGGGTCAGCAAGACTGCCCACCAGTGCCCAGTGAATGCCTTCTGGTGCCAGCAGCCACAAGTGCTGTGGACTGTCCCATACCCACACTGGAACTCTGCCCTGACGTGCTGCTGTAGCAATTCTGGATTTCGAGAGGCCTTCTGATGGCTTCTGCCGCAGGGCTGTTCCTTGGCTGTTTTTTAGGGGCTTCTGCTTCTAAAACAGAC
Source organism: Mastomys coucha (assembly GCF_008632895.1). Taxonomy (NCBI): domain Eukaryota; kingdom Metazoa; phylum Chordata; class Mammalia; order Rodentia; family Muridae; genus Mastomys; species Mastomys coucha. Next base: position 262,515,632 of record NW_022196905.1, on the reverse strand, counting down.
TGTTTACATTTTGTATGTTCTGCCTACATGTGTGCCTATAGACCAGAAGAGGGCACCAGATCCCATCACAGATGGTTGTGAGTCACCATGTGGTTGCTGGGAATTGAACTCGGGCCTCTGGAAGAACAGCCAGTGCTCTTAACCACTGGGCCATCTCACCAGCCCCCTCCTTGGCTGTGCTTTGTTTTTTTGTTTGTTTGGTTGGTTTTGCTTATTGAGGCAGGGTCTTCTCTGAAGCTCTAGTTGGTGTGGAACCTACTGTTTAGGTGAGGTTCACCTCAAACTGGCAATCCTCCTGCCTCTGCCTCCTTGAGTGCTGGGATGCCAAGCATACACTACCAGGCCCACTTCTTTAGTTGTTTTAGAAACAGCTAATCTAGTGACCAGGGTCCACTTCCATGTGGTGACGCTGCTAACATTGTTCTGAACTAGTAGGATCCCCCCGCCCCCATTTACCTTTTCTTTTGAAACAGGTTCTCACTAAGTTTTGCAGGCTGACTTTAAACTTGTGATCCTTCTGCCTTAGCTTTTTGAGTAGCTGGGACTATAGGCCTGCATCTACTATGCTTGCTTGCTTGTTTGTAATCTATTGTGTATTTTTATTGAATTCAGATCCTTACCTCTACAGCAAATACTCTATTTCCTGAGCCATCTTCCCAGCCCTTTCCTCTTCCTTCATCTTCCCCCTTCCTCCTCTCCTCTTCTTCTTCCTCATTCTCCCAGGTGCTGGGATCAAAGGCATGTACCACCCTGCCTGGGCTATGTCTTCTTTTTCTTTTTTTAAATTTATTTATTATATGAAAGTACACTGTAGCTGTCTTCAGACACTTCAGAAGAGAGTGTCAGATCTCATTACAGATGGTTGTGAGCCACCATGTAGTTTCTGGGTTTGAACTCAGGACCTTTTTTTCTTTACCCCTTTTCCTTCCTAGAGTAGATGATCTGTACATGAGCTTTAATTTTTGGACTTAGAAAGCAAGTGTCTTAGTGAGGGTTTCTATTCCTGCACAACATCATGACCAAGAAGCAAGTTGGGGAGGAAAGGGTTTATTCAGTTTACACTTCCACATGGCTGTTCATCACCAAAGGAAGTCAGGACTGGAACTCAAGCAGGTCAGGAAGCAGGAGCTGATGCAGAGGCCATGGAGAGATGTTCCTTGCTGGGTTGTCTTTTTCTGGCTTGCTCAGCCTGCTCTCTTATAGAACCCAAGACCTCCAGCCCAGGGATGGCACCACCCACAAGGGGCAATTGAGAAAATGCCCCACAGCTGGATCTCATGGAGGCACTTTCCCCAACTGAAACTCCCTTCTCTGTGATAACTCCAGCCTGTGTCAAGTTGACACACAAAACCGGCCAGTACAGCAAGTATGAGATGGCCTCATCCATTCATGAGACGTGTATGTGTGTGCACTGTTTCACAGTCTTAGACGGGGCTGCTGAAGAGGCTCCAGTTTAAACTTGCAGAACATTTGTAGCCCTCCATCCCTGAACCAGCCCTTCATGTTCTCTTCTGATACCTGCATGGTCAGGAGACTGTAGAGTCAGGAGACTACCGTCAGAACTGCTAGCCAGTGGGTACCCTGTGTTCCCCTGTCCCACACCCTTCTCTTTGGAATCAAGGCTCTGCATAAGACATCAGATTTATGGAACACCAACATTGCCAGGTAGCCCAGCTACCAGCACCTCCAGACACAGGAAGGTAGCTGGTTAGGCTCCTATCCACTAGGGGAGGTTCTAGCTTCAGACATTCCAGAAGGCTCCTGCTGCTCTGAAAGTCCCAGCCTTGTTGGTTTGGGTTCCATATGGACACCATGGCATTTAGTTTTCTTCAGTAGTTGGGACAGAACTTAGGCCCTTGCATATGCCAGGTGAGTGTTTCATCACTAGCTACACTCAGAGTCCTGACTATATATTCAATCTTTAAAGAGTGCCTGGGGGTTAGGGTGTGTATCAATGGGTTACTCTTTATTTAGTATGCATAAAAATCTGAATTTGATCCCCTTACAGCCTTAGGGGAGAGGGGTCAAATCATGACACACTCTTCCCAGGTTGTTAGAGAAGGGAGTATAAGTTTGAGATCATTCTTGGCTACATAGAGTTTGAAGTTGACTAGACTACATGAGATCCTGTCTCAGTAAGGGAGGGAGGGAGCAGGGAATCTAGGATTTTCCCTCCTTTTTGGTTCACTTTGGTTATCACCCTTGACCTGTGGTGACCTCTGCCTTCTCCCGTCAGGAGCAGTCAGTCTTGATGGCCATGACATTCGTCAGCTAAACCCCGTCTGGCTGAGATCCAAGATTGGGACAGTAAGTCAGGTAGGAGGATAGGCTTCCCTTTCGCTCGCCTTGTTGGAGCTGCTTTCCCTTTGCTTTTCCTCCATCTCATGTTCCTCAGGAGCGGGACAGAGGCTTCCTGATGGATCACACCACTCCACATACGCCCACTCCACACACACACACTCCACACACACACACACACTCCACACACACACCCACTCTACACACACCCACTCCACACACACACCCACTACACACACACACACTCCACACACACACTACATACACACACACACACACTCCACACACACACACTCCACACACACCCATTCCACACACACACACTCCACACACACACACACTCCACACACACCTACTCCATACACACCCACTCCACACACACCCACTCCATACACACCTACTCCACACATACCCACTCCACACACATCCATTCCACACACACCCACTCCACACACACACTCCACACACACCCACTCCACACACACACACTCCACACACACACACTCCATACACACCCATTCCACACACACACATGCACTCCACACACACCACTCCACACACAGACTGTTTCCTGTGGCCCAGGGACTCAACACACTTCAGTTGAAATGCTGACTTTTTATTGAGAGCCACGACTGGTGTTCCTGTGCAGCAATGGTGGGCTTGAGGAATGGCCAGCAGCTCTTGCTGTTCTTCACAGTCCCCTGCATGGCCATAGGAAGCAAGTGTGGGCTCCTTTTCACGTAGCTCCTTGCGTAAGACCGTGTGGAGCAACAACTCTCTCTGGCTGCTGTGCACCCTGTGGTCACCCCCTCGCACCCGTCCCCACTCTGTGATGGGGACTTCTGCACTAGGATGGATAGACAGATGGTGCCACTGTGGTACTGACCTCAGCAGTGTGTGCCATGAGGGCAGAGGAGAGACTAGAGACACCGCCATGCTATGTGGGTTCTGTCAGTCAGGATGTCGTGGTGGTGTCTGGTTGGTTGTCAGGAAGCAGTGGGTGGACTTGGACCCTTTGTCTGTAGGTAGTCGGACTTGGGCCTTCCAGACCTTGCTAGCCCTAGGGAAGGGGCTGAGATTTATAAGGTTGTCATGGGCCAGCAGTTGTGGGCACCCATCTTGGGGTCTCCTTACCACAGTGTGATGAAGACAACAGACCAATTTGGTCTTCATGGTAAACTTTTTTGAAAAGAATAACATTGTGTGTGTGTACGCGTGCATGCAAGGGCATAACATGGTGTGCATGTGAAGGTCAGTTGACTGCTAAGGGGAATTAGTTCTCTCCCTTTACTGAATAGGTTCTAGGGCTTGGACTTATTGAAAGCTCATGTCAAGCTTGACAATAGGCGCCTTTACCTCCTGAGACATTTGCCAGCCCCTGAACTGAAACTTTAAAAAATCAGCTGGGTGAGGTTGTAGAAGAGCAAGCCCTCCAGATGTTTTTGGAAGTGTGTGTCCCTCTTGGCTGAGGCCTGTCCTCAGCTCCTTGGCGCCCATGGAAATTGTCTGAAGTGCTATATTTCCATTTTCAGGAGCCAGTCCTGTTTTCCTGCTCCATTGCTGAAAACATTGCCTATGGTGCTGACAGCCTCTCGTCGGTCACAACCCGGGAGGTGGAGAGGGCTGCAGAAGTGGCCAATGCTGCTGAGTTCATTCGTAGCTTCCCTCAGGGCTTCGACACTGTGGTTGGGGAGAAGGGCATCCTCCTGTCCGGTAAGTGGTCCACGTTGTGTCTGTTGTCTCTCCTGGCAGTGCAGCAGGAGCGCTCGCTCCAGGACGTTCCTGCGTGGTGCCCCATGCACTGTCGTTTATAGATGAAGCTTCCATCCCTGCAGCATAGGAACACCACCTCATCCTTTCTGAAAGGATATGTTTCCTTCGTTGTGTACCCAGAACTTTTCTTGGGACTGCTACCAGTTAGTGGGTGACAGCAAGCCTTTGAGCACGTCTGAGGAAGGATGTACTTTGCCATCCGAGGCTGTTGGGAATTAAAGAAAAGAGATGTGACTTAGTGGTCGATGATGACCTGCCTGAGGGAAAGGATTATCCCAAAGAAACCCATCTCAGAAAGTCTCCTCAGACTGTTCTGTTGCTGTCAAGAGACTCCACGACCAAGGCAACTTTTTTTTTTAAAGAGCTGATGATTTTATTTTCACATTTCACAAACCGTACTTTTTTGTATCATTTCTCCCTTCAAAAGTATTCTCTCTGTTAGGAAGAGAAGTTTCCTTGTCATGTATCTAGTAAACACTCAGGGTCAACACCAAGATCTCCTGGTGAAACAGAAAAAGAATACAAAATGAGCCAGGCAGTGGTGGCACATGCTTTAATCCCAGCACTTGGGAGGCAGAGGTAGGTGGATTTCTGAGTTCAAAGCCAGCCTGGTCTACAGAGTGAGTTCCAGGACAGCC
>NW_022196905.1:262507113-262510713 GCF_008632895.1 Mastomys coucha | reverse complement strand
CAAACTGATAAAGAGCACCTCTGCTCTTATCTGTCTGGCAGGGTCATGCCAGGCTATGTGGTCACCATCATAGGGCGGTGGAAGGTCTCATTATTGGAGGCCCAGGCATCATGGGCAAGTAGCCTCCCATGGGCGGTTCCATCACAGGAGCTGGTCCCACAGGCATCATCCCAGGAGGAGGAGGGCCCCTCATTGGCATCATGGGAGGGCCTCCCATGTGGGGTGCAGGCATCATGCCAGGCTGAGGAGGACCCGGGAGACTGGGGGGAGATGGGATCATGGGCCCTGCAGTGGAGAAACAGAGAATGAAGCTGGGGGTATCTTTCCTTGTTGAAACACAGCCATTGTTTTGTCAGTCAGGCTCTGGGCCTGCTCTTCCATGTCTTTCTGGTAATAGTCTTTCACATTCTCTTTGTGTTTCCAACCACTGCAGTGTGTCTTCCTCACAGACAAAGAATTGTGGGTAAGATACATATCACAGTAGTCACAATAAAACTTAGGCATGATGCTTCAACAGGCTGTTGGCAACTCAACCAAGGCAACTTATATAAAAAGAAAGCATTTAAATAGGGGCTTGCTTATGGCTTCAGAAGGTTATTCATTATCATCATGAAGGCAGGAGGGGGAGCATGGCAGCAGACAGGAGAGAGAGAGGGAGAGAGAGAGGGAGGGAGGGAGGGAGGGAGAGGGAGAGGGAGAGAAGAACAAAGGAGAAGTAGTAGTAGTAGTAGTAGTAGTAGTAGTAGTAGTAGTAGTAGTAGTAGTAGTAGAAGAAGAAGAAGAAGAAGAAGAAGAAGAAGAAGAAGAAGAAGAAGAAGAAGAAGAAGAAGAAGTAGAAGTAGAAGTAGAAGTAGAAGTAGAAGTAGAAGTAGAAGTAGTAATCCTGTGGGCTTTTGAAAACTCAACTCCTACCCCCAGCAACAAAGTCCTCCAACAAGGCCATACCTTCTAATCCTTCTCAAACAGCGCCTCTCTCTGGTAAACAAAGCATTTAAACATGTGCTTGTGGGGACCATTTTTATTCATATTAACACAAAAGTGTTCTTATTTTCCAGTGAGGACCAGAGGCCAGTAAGTTTTCCAGAAAGGGCAAAGGGTGAACACTCTGATGAACCATCCGTCATCTTTTTAGATGTGATGCCCTTTTTTTGTGTTTTGTAGTGATAGGGATGGAGCTCCAGGACTTAAGCATTGTAGGCAAGCTTTCTACCAGGGAGCTACACTCCTAGGCTGTACTTGTTTCCTTAAAGCACCTCTGAAAAATGTAAGGCCCTCTTGATGTGAGAGCTTTGTGAAGAGTCTGTGGTCCTTATGTGGCTTTTGGGCCCGAGTGTGTGAATGGCTTTGCCTCTGGGAGGCAGGGTTAGCCATTCCAGGACATTATCTTTGAGTCCAGCAGACAACTGTGTGTTTCTGCACTGTGGACACCACATTATTGGGGGGAAAGGGAAGCTTGTTCCAGCTGCCTGTATGACGTGAAGTGGGTCCTGTACTGGAGCTAAAGGCAAGCACTTATTTGGTTAGACACAAACTTCTTTTTGCAATGCAAATGCTGAGATGTATTTCTTCTAGCGGTTCTGAGCTCACATCCTCTGAGGTGTCTGGTGGCTAGACCTGGCAGTGATCCTCCCAGCTCTGAGGTTAGACCACAGAGGACAAATGAAGCAACAAGATGGTGATCATTGATTGAAAAGCAAACAATAGAGAGCAAAGCATCATGGGAGCAAGCATCATGGCTGGGGGCTCATTTTTTAAGTCCCCCACTCCCTTGGAATAATTTCTGCATGTTCTTATATCTTGACGGGATTCTCAGGTTTCTGTTTTAGTCAAGGAGGCTACAGGCCCTTTGCTCCATTTGTTTTTTTGAGGCACAGTCTCATTGTACAGTCCAGGTTAGCTTAGAATGTTTAATCTTACTGTCTTACTCTTTAGAGTTCTAGAACTATAAACTACTGCACCCAAATGCCTTTGCAGTTTGAAGAAATAGACACTTCTTTATAGGTTTTCAGCACACTAGTTTATGTGGAGGATGGTATTCCAAGAGGCATGCACCAAGTATTCCCCAGGATGCTCCAAGGACCACTCTGGGGCACTCAGCTACCTACTTCAGATGGCTAGGTAGGGGATTTCCTGCATCCCATGGTGGCTCCCTGTGAGGGCAGCACCCTGATGTCTGTTGAATGTGTTGAACACCTTGATGAACAACATGCTATCTAGCATCACCATGAATAAAGGTGTTCTATCCATAGCTTGAAAGGATGCTGTTAGCACCTCAAGTAGAATGGGGTCTCATTAGGTGACCCACGTAAGGAGGTGTGAGCACCAGGCAGTCCTGGCTGCTGAGAGATGGGGTTGTGGGAAGCATCCAGATGCAAGGCAGATGGGAATGGCTAGATTGCTCACTCCAAGCCAGCTTCTCAACATGCCATCTGATTCCTGGCTTTGAGTGGAATTTGGGCTTAAAAGAGAAGGGTGCTAGTGCCTGGTTTGTAACCTCCAGCTTCATGTGCACATAAAACAAACAAGCAAAAATGTGTGTGGCAAGGTACAGAGTACCACAGAAGGGGGAGGATGAAGGCGGTGTGCCATCGTGGAGCAATGGAGATGTGCGCAAAGCATCGCTGCTTTCTTTTGCTCCCAAGGACTTTCAGGTTCCCTCGATGCGCTGGCTGTTGTGTTGGGAGAGCCCTTCACATCATGTAGGTGTAGGCTCTTCTCATTGCCAGCTGGGGGACACGTCACTGACCAAGCCAGCTCAGTCAACAGGGTCATGAGAGAGGGTGGGAGTGAGGATTAAGGAAAGAAAAAACAATTACATAACACTATATCATGACTTCAGCCAGTGCTGAAGCAGGTTTATTTTCTCCAGCCTGCTTTTATACCGTTCTAGGCACATGCAAAGAATAGGGCCAGTTCCTGGTCAAAGGCAAAGTAGTCAAGGATCAAACAGGGCATAAACTAAGGTCCCATGAGTCTGTATTCAGGGACTTAATGAGATGATCAAGACAAAAAGAACACATTCCTCAGTCATATTCCTCTTGAATCTTGTTCTAGCCCAATGTCAAAATCTTGTCTGAGCCTATTCCCTTGTCCTAGCCCAATGTAAATATCTTGCCAATATCCTTGAAGCAACACCAAGAGCTCTCCACAATTCACACTGTGCCCCAGGTTTTTTGGTGAAACGTTGTTTTATTGACTTTTTGTTTTGAGAAAGGGTCTCATTATACAGCCCTGACTAGCACAAAACTCACTCTGTAGACCAGGCTAGCCTTGAATTTGCAGCGATCTACCTGCCTTTTCCTCCTGAGTGCTGGGATTAAAAGTGTATGTCACCGCCGGGCGGTGATGGTGCACGCCTTTAATCTCAGCGTTTGGGAGGCAGAGGCAGGCAGATTTCTGAGTTCAAGGCCAGCCTGGTCTACAAAGTGACCAGGGCTATACAGAGAAACTCTGTCTCAAAAAACAAAAAAAAAAGTATGTCACCATGCATAAGTTGTGCCTCAGTTTTGGGAGGGAGTTGTTTGGTTTTTGTTTTGTTTTGTTTTGATTTTGGCTCTCTCTCGCGCGCGCGTTTGTGTGTGTGTGTGTGTGTGTGTGTGT
>NW_022196905.1:262493594-262507103 GCF_008632895.1 Mastomys coucha | reverse complement strand
TTTTGAGACAGGGTTTCCTTAATAGCCCTGGTTGTCCTAGAACTCACTCTGTATCAACTAGGAGGGCCTCATACTCTTAGAGATTGGCTTGTCTTTGGCTTCTGAGTGCTAGGATTAAAGGCATTCACAACTACATCTGGCATCAGTTTTCACCTGTAGAAATTAAAGCAATCCCAGGGTCTGCCCTGGGAGATAGTAACGACTGTTATAGGACTGTTATAGATTAATGTGCCCCATGCACTTAGGGAAAGTCTTCCGTGAAGAAAATCCTCAGTATATGTTATCTACAGTAATCGCTTGCTTTGCAGTTTAGTAAGACGGTTTGTTTAAAGACAAGCTCCTGCCCATCCAATGTGGTTAAACGAAGGACGTTCCCTCCAAATTGTCGCTTGTCTTATTAGAAAATTTCCTAAGCATTTTGTTAAGCTTGCCTTCTCTGTTTGTTTCTGTCAGGTGGGCAGAAGCAGAGAATCGCAATAGCCAGAGCTCTGCTGAAGGTAAGACAGCCACCTGCCAACGGCTTGCCAGTGCCCACTGCGGTTTTTAGTTTTTTGAGGAGGGGATATGTGTGTGTGCATGCATATGTATGTATGCCTATATTGTGAATTTTGAATGGATGTATAATATATTATATATGGCTGACAGTGAGGCAAAATGCTGAGCTGGAGTTCTGAGGGCTTACTGTCCGAGTATTTGTCGTATTTGAGAAATGTCTCTAGAATCTGGTGCAGAAGTAGTGTCTGGGAGAAGCTTGGCACGAAGACCTAGCATTTACCTAGGTAATGATCTAAGTGTCAGAGTGGAGTCTAACCTTTACTCAGTTGTTATGGTGAGGAAAAGACCAGACGCCTCCGGCAGACAGACTCCAGCCAGGAGCAGGAAGCGCCCCTTGGTGGGGAGGCAGATGCTGTGCCTTTTTTTTTTAAGTGCTTTTTTAAAAAAAAGATTTGTTTATTTATTATATGTAAGTACACTGTAGCTGTCTTCAGACAACCCAGAAGAGGGTGTCAGATCTCATTACAGATGGTTGTGAGTCATGTTCAAGTTCAGGCTGCCAGGCTTGATGGTTAGTGCCTTTGCGTGCTGAACCACCTCAGCTGCCTTCTCACTGTCCAGAGCTGTGTTCACTGATAAGTCATTTCTCTTCTTCCATTTTTACTTTTTCAGAACCCCAAAATTCTTCTCCTTGATGAAGCAACCAGGTGAGGTTATCTCTGTGACATGTGTGACGATGTTAGTGTATTGTGTGTGTGTGTGTGTGTCCAGGCTGGAGGGTGTCTTAGCAGTGTGTGCAATCATGTATGCAGCTCTGTCATCTCTGCTTCCTCTTGTGTGTGACCTTGTCTGTCACAGTGCACTGGATGCCGAAAATGAGCACCTGGTCCAGGAGGCCCTTGACCGGCTGATGGAGGGAAGAACGGTGTTGATCATAGCCCACCGCCTGTCCACCATTAAGAATGCCAATTTTGTTGCTGTCCTTGACCAAGGAAAAATCTGTGAACATGGGACTCATGAAGAGCTGCTTTTGAAGCCCAATGGGCTTTACAGAAAACTGATGAACAAACAGAGTTTCGGGTCATATAATGGAGCAAAGCAGTTCCTGGAACCTGCACGGGCGTAGCCTGCAGTCCAGGTATTGGGTAGCTGAAGCAGGACTGTGACTCCTTCCTCGTGTACTTATCAGTACCCTGTGTAAAGACAGAAACCGAGCAGCAGTTAGTGGTGGGCTGTCTGAGAGATCCTAAAACCAAACAGCACTGGAGAACAGATCCTAGAGGCTTTGTGAGACCTGAGTATACTTCAGCTATTTGAAATATGCCTCTTTTCACAAAGAATGTACTATCATTTTATGATGTACCTGTCTGCCCAGACCTTTATTGAGTTCTAAAATTGTAGTTTTCTAAGTGTAAAGTGCTGAAATGGCTGCAGGTTTCCAGCGTTTGCTAGCCGAGCAGAAGACCTCACTTCCTATGTGTGCTGCCAGAGTCGAGTTGTTCTCAAGTGACAACTTTAAAAAGGGAATTAGAAACTAAAGGCCTAACTAACTTAAGCCAGTATGCTTATCCCTGGGGCACCTACCTGGGGCCACTGAGGGAAAGTTTGCCTTGTCGGTCCCCCACTATCTTCAGGTGTCAGAGTTCTCAAACACTACAAGGCTGTACCTGTCAGAATGTGCAGTGCTCACCACTTGGGCTCTCGAGAGCCTGACGCATTTTGCCAAAGGAAGAAGTCCCGTCCATTCTGGGAACTGGAAAGCTTCTATTTTTTTATTACCTCCTTGTTTTATGACTCCTTTTGTGAAGCAAGGTACAAATGACCAGGCATTATCAACAGAGGTGAATGAAAATCCACGTCACATTTGTTGAAGCATATCTTTTGAAAAAAAAACCCACTTTAAATATGTAATTCCTAGGTATATTGTAGTTTTATATTTTTAAATTTTTATTAATAAGGCTGAATCTGAATAATATAATTTTCAGCCTTGAGTATGGTGGCTCTTGAGAAGCAAGGCAACCAAAGGAACATTGGCCTTTGGAGAGCATCACAGTTTAGGTGCATGATGTCCTGCCTCTGTTACTCTCTAGACACCATCAGAAGTCAACCTGCGGTTAAGTGTGGCCGCCCTGCCATACACAAGAGAAAGTCTGACTGGAGTGCCAGGCTAGGAGATGAAACCCTGCTGGGTCTGGGGGAAGGAGACTCCTAAATTGTTTATTGTGTAGACATGGATCCTGTGAAGGAACAACCTAAACCCAAGAGGGTAATTGTTGCAGCATCCAGTTCATGTTGAAGATTTCAACAGTCATGAAATAAGTGTTCTGTTTCAAAAGAAAAAGTATAGTTGCTCACACCCACGTGGGAAGCCAAACCCTGTGTTGCATAGTGAACTTAAAACCAGCCAGCGCATGAGACTGTGTCTCAAACAGAGATTTGAAATTTGAAGAGTTTGTAAGTCCTACTCCAAGCAGTGGATGGAACCTTAACTCGGAGCTGCCCTATAAAACGTGCCCTTGTCCCTGTGCTTATGGTTTGTCCCCTACAGTGTCACAACTCTTACAGCAGTGACCAAATGAATTTGCTCATTTTTTTTTTTATCAGTGCTGTTAACTGGATGTTGCCTCAGGAGGAAGTGGTTTTTATGGTGGTGATGCAGAGCCTGAGGCATAGCTACCCTGAGAGTTAGCTACTTGGACACACCTGCTGTGCCTTTTGGCCTCGGGTTGTTCTGGAAGAAACCTCTTCACAGAAGAGACATAGTATCACAGCTTATGTTACATGGGGAACTGACTAACGAGTACGAGGCCCCCATGGATGTGTGTGGTGGTCTTGGGATAGCACGTCTGTGACGGTCATCTTCCACTGTCCACATTTACATTTGCTCAGCTCCTTCCTTGCAGAGTGTTCTCAGAACTCAGAGCAACTGCAAATCAGGCTGTTGAGAAAGTATTATGAAAATTGAATTGAGTCATCACATTTTATTCTTTTTTGTTTTTGTTTGTCGAGACAGGGTTTCTCTGTGTAGCCCTGGCTGTCCCAGAACTCACTCTGTAGACCAGGCTGGCCTCGAACTCAGAAATGCGCCTGCCTCTGCCTCCCAAGTGCTGGGATTAAAGGCGTGCGCCACCACTGCCTGGCTCACATTTTATTTCTTAATATGTTTAACATTTTATATCAGATTAAAATTTATAGTGAACTTAATCTGTGTCTGTTTGTTACGATGCTGAGGTTGGTCCGAGGGTCCCCACACATGCTAAGTGCTTTACCACTGACAGATATTCATGCTTCAGCCTTGTGGCTATCACTTCTTTTAAACTTTTGTACATATTCACTTTATTTTCTTTATCTTTTACTCCTGGTTTTCAAGACAGGGTTTCTCTGTGTAGTCCTGGCTGTCCTTGAACTCCCTCTGTAGACCAGGCTGGCCTCGAACTCACTACCACCCCTCCTGCCACCATTCCTTAATAGAATTTGTTAGAGACTCAAAACAACTTTTTTAATCTAACATGTCATATACAGAGTGACTTCAAGTTCCATGCCTTTCCTTATCTGAGATTCTTTTTTAAGATTTATTTGTTTTATGTATATGAGTACACTGTAGCTGTACAGAGAGTTGTGAGCCTTCAGGTGGTTTTTGGGAATTGAATTTAGGACCTCTGCTCACTCTGAGTCAACCCTGCTCGCTCCAGCCCAAAGATTTATTTATTATCATGAATAAGTACATTGCTGCTGTCTTCAGACACACCAGAAGAGGGCATCAGATCTCATTATGGGTGGTTGTGAGCCACCATGTGGTTGCTGGAATTTGAACTCAGGACCTTTGGAAGAGCAGTTAGTGCTCTTTTTTTTTTTTTCCTTCGAGACAGGGTTTCTCTGTGTAGCCTTGGCTGTCCTGGAATTCATTCTATAGACCAGGCTGGCCTCGAACCCAAGTGCTGGGATTAAAGGCATGCACCACCACCGTCTGGCCGCAGTCAGTGCTCTTACCCACTGAGCCATCTCACTAGCCCCTTATCTGAGACTCTTAATGTTCTCATATGTTTGCTATTTATTAGTGTCTGTCCAGCTACTCCAGCCCCATTACTAAGTATTTCCTGCCTCACCATGAGTACAGTACTGTGGCCTTGAGAAAGGATTCAGCAGTGCCTGACTGCAAACCTCTCTACCTTATGGAGAGAGGCAGGCAAAACCAATAAAAAGAAATCTGGCAAAGTACTGTTTCTGTAATCTGGCAAGCAGAGTGTTTGGGGGCTGCTTTGTTTCCAGCACTGTGTACACATCACATCTGGTGCTCTGGTAAGTCCCACGATGTAGACAAACACTTAGATCACATGTACCCAGGGAGGGAGGCAGCTTTGGTTGTCATTTGTCTTAGTCTCTCTTTGCTGAAATAGCATAACAAAGGCAACTTCAGGGAGAAAGTTCCTTACTGTTCCCAAGGGATTCATTCTCTCCTGGCTGGGAGGATATTGCAGGGTCAGGGGACAAGCGAGTGACCCTCTGCATCTTTCAGTGTTTGACACTGGATCCTCTGCCAGTCAGGCTAGCTGGCCCTAGAGCTCCAGGGTATTGTCTTATCTTTGCATGCTACATGTTTGGCTTTTATTTTGGTAGGTTTTTGTTTTTGATTTTTAATATGTACAGGTGCTTTGCCTGCATGTATGCCTGCAGACAAGAAGGCAACAGATTGTGAGCTTCTATGTGGGTTCTGGGAATTGAACTTGAGACCTCTGGAAGAACCAGTGCTCTTAATTGCTGAGGCATCTCTTCAACCTCTTATTTTGGAATTTTTAAAAATATTTTTTATGTGTCTGAGTGTATGCCATACCTGTGCAAGCCGGACACAGTTATGCACACCTTTAATCCCAGCAATCAGGAGGCAGAGGTAGGTGGATCTCTGGAGACAGTGTTTCTCTGTGTAGCCTTGGCTGTCCTAGAACTCACTTTGTAGACCAGGCTGGCCTCAAACTCAAGAGATTCTCCTGCCATTGCCGGGCGGTGGTGGCGCATGCCTTTAATCCCAGCACTTGGGAGGCAGAGGCAGATGGATTTCTGAGTTTTGAGGCCAGCCTGGTCTACAGAGTGAGTTCCAGGACAGCCATGGCTATACAGAGAAACCCTGTCTCGGAAAAAAAAAACAAAGAGAGAGATTCTACTGCCTCATAATCAGCTGTTGAAGACAATCTGAAGCAGCCCTATATCCCACACCTGGGATTGAAATGAAGACATATTCCTATAACATTCTGTGTTTAAAGAAACCAAAATTCTACACTCCATTTTGCAAGAATTAAAGTCTCTGATGGCATTGCACAAGTGTCTCCTGGACTCTAGACTGGAGGGCTGCCTTCTCTCACCCTTAGGGCTGGATTGACTCCTCCTGTGCATTCTCGTTCTCTCTCTCTCTCTCTCTCTCTCTCTCTCTCTCTCTCTCTCTCTCTCTCTCTCTCTCTCTTTCTCTCTCTCTTTCTCTCCTTCTGATGTGCCTATCAACCGTGTGTCCATAGTGGTCTCTCAGGTAATTTCGTTTGGGGTTTTGTTTTTTGGTATTTGAGACAGTGTCTCATGTAGCTCAGGGTGGCTTTGAACAACTTCTGGTCCTGCAGAGGTTACAGGTATGTGCAACCACCCCTGGCTCAAGTAGCTACTTCTAAATGTCTTTCTTTGGGGAGGGGTAGTCGGGAGGGTGGAGATGTTTGAGACAAGGATTCAGATTCACCTGACTCTGTGTTCCAAGTGCTAGGATTCAAAGGGTGCATTACCACACCAGCTATTACTAAACATCTTGAAGAGAGGTTGACTTTCTTATATTTGTGATCAGTTTAACATGCACTAAGGAGACTGTCTGTGCTAAAAGAAAGGAGTGGTTGAGTAAACACTGGCTGAATACAACTTGGGAGGATATAGTGCCCATGATTTACCTTCCCCAAGATCACACTTGGGCCACTGGGAGTTGTCTTGTGTTTTCTTCCAGCTGAGAGAAGGAAATGAACAGCTTTGTCTTGTTCTGCAGCTGCCTTTGGGTCCTACAAAGCCCAGAACATTTCCTCTCTATCTTACTGGGTATGCAGTAGGAGCTGGACAAAGTGGTGTCTGAGGATGTTACAGAGCCACCTTGGGCTCCATAAGACCTTGTCTCAAAAATACTAAAACATAATTACTTGAGAGACCACTGTGGACACAGGATAGTCAGAGCAGAAGGTCAGGTTGCTTGACCACCCCTTGTATAAACCTCTGTAGAAGCTGGAATGGCTTCCTAGCACCTGTGAGCTGAACATTCCCTGTTTGGAGATGTTGAATTAGTGAGAATTAGGTAATACTACTTTTATGGGTGTGAATAAAAAGAAAGAAAAAACTATAAAGTCAAGCTTAAGGAAAAAATACACTCTAAAAGAAAATCATTGCTGGTATGTGTGCACATGCACACGTGTGCACCTCTTCAATGCTACCACTTGGAAGGCAGAGGCAGGCAGATCTCTTGAATTGGAGGCCAACCTGGTCTACAAAGCGAGTTGAAGAACAAGCAAAGCTACACTGTGAGATCCTATCTCAAAAATAAGTAAATAATGAAGCCAAGTGTGTGAGGGACTGAAGAGAAGGCTTGGTGGTTAAGAGTACATAATACTTTTGCAGAGGATCTGAGTTCAAATCCCAGCACCCATACTAGGTGGCTCACAACCTCCCTGTAACTAATTCCAGAGTCCAATGCCCTCTTTCTGGCTTTCTGAGGTCTTGGCATGCGTTTGTCAGTAAAGATCAAAAGTGCCTCAAGGAACTCGATGCCTCTATCAGAAGGAGGTAGTATAAGGATATCGAAGCCCCCTTTCCCCTCTAGCCTTCTTTCGCCTACCTAGTGTTGGGGGGGGGGGGGTTGGAAGGGAGAAAGGTGGTAGAAATAGGAACCCATAAAGTATTCAAAAGTCGGGCTACGATCTTGTCTAAGTGGGACACGATAAAAGAATTGAAGAGGAAAGGCCACCCAAAGTTAAGTTACAGGGACCTCACAAGTTCAGTAAGTATCCCTGGGCAGTTATCATCCCTGAATATTTACAAACTCTAGTACAGCCTGGGCCTTACTTTAGTTCACTGTTTAGTAGTGTAGGGAGCAGAATGGAAACGACACCCCTATACACACATTGCGGCCTTCAAAACAGCTGCAGAGGAGTGTGAACGCCTACTATAGGGCTTCTACAAGGATCTGGGACTTCAGGGGCAGGGGTGAGAGTGAACATGCCTGGGGTTTGGGGGGCACAGTCATCTCCGAATCTCGAGCAGTAGGCCAGACCCATCAAAGTGCAAGCTGTGCCTGGAAAGCAAAGAGCTGCGGCCCACAGCAGTGCCCGGACATCTGGACGAAGGATAAGCCAGAACCGATCTGAATTGGGTTGGAAAAAGCTATGAGCGCACCACCGCCGCACAGAGTGCGACTTCCTCAGCTCTGCCCACAGGCGCCTGCTTCCCCAGGCCGCGGAGGGTCAGCTCCAGCCAGAGAACGGCGCTTCTTCTCGAGCTCTCGGTCCCGAGCACTCAAACCACTTCGGTGAAACAAGTCTCAGGACTCAAAATCGCCTGCCCCGCCCCTCCCTGGTACTGGATGTGACCTCAACACAAGCTCTTCCAGTTCCGATTCCGTCCTGCGTCTCGGCGCCGGTCTTTGGCGTCATCGCTACGCGCCTCCCTTCCCTATTTACTGGGAGGTCTGTCTTACGTCACCTCTAAGCGCCTTCCCGCTCCTCTGGTGTTCAAGCTCCGGGCGCGCGAGCTTCTCGCTTTTCGCCCGCACGCTCTCTGCAGACATGTTTCCAGCCGTCTCCTCTCCGCGAACTCCGGGACCAGGGACCCGACGCGGTCCGCTAGTCGGAATCGGGCCCGCGTCCACGCCTAGAGCGAGCAGGAGAGGTCTGTCTCTGGGGTCTGCGGTTAACTCTCCTGTGCTGTTCTCGCCGGTAGGCCGGCGCAGCTCGGTGAGCTCTAGGTGAGTTGGGGGTTCGGCGATCAGCAGGATCAGCTCCAAAGCGGGCAAATGGAACTCGGCAGTGTGGTAAGCTGCCGCAGAGTTGGAAAATACTCCTGGTCATTCTTGCGTATTACTGCTGCTTTTAAATGGTGGCCCTCGTTTTGCCCGTTCTTGTTTAACTATTTATTGGACTCATGAATTCACTTAGTCTCCGCGCAACAGAAAAGAATGAAAGCACCTTTTGAGCACTATCCAAGCAATGTTTGTAAGGTAGAAACATACTTCAGATTATTGTAAAGATTAAAGCAAAAGTTATTTGTTGTGTTGACACAGGCAAGAAAGGAAAACAGGTCAGTTTGGGGCTGCTGTTTGTTTAAAGTTGTGGTTTGATGCTGTGGCATTTGACACGAGTAATTCATTTGATCTGGTCTAATCTTTTTGTGATACAAAGTAGAAATGCAGCCCGGAACTCAGTCCTGCCCACTTTGGGACAGGCCATGCTGTTTACCCTAGGCTGGCTTTGCTCAATCCACTTTTCAGATACTTATATTTCAAGCATGCACTAGCTTGTCTAGCTACGTAATTTTGTTTAACAGTTCCACTTTTAAGTCAGGATCTCAGCATCCTTACCATAGTCTCAGGATTCATTGTACAGATCTGACTCATGGTAAGAGTCCTCAAACCCTGGCAAAAATGTCTTCTCAGTGCCTAGCAAATGCTATTACTACATACTGACTGCCAATTAAAGGACTTTGGGCCACAAAATGTGATGTTGTGACTAGGTTACATAAAAGCACTTTCTACAAGAAAGAGGGCGGGGGAGTGGGAGGGAGAGAGAGCGAGAGAGCATTGGAGCGAGCATGAGCATGCTTCACTAAAGATGCTGGTGTGCTGCCCAATCCACATGTCTAGTAGAATTGTTACCCTCTCAATGTAATTAACATGAAAATTCAGAATCCGATTACTTTTGTTCTAGAGGATTTTCTTCTGTTCATCTTTCAAAATTGAATTTCTGGGATGGAAAGATGGCTCTAGGGTGAAGAGCACTTGCTGCTTCAAAAGGAGCTGAGCCCTCCAGCACCCATGTTAGATGGCTTACACCTATCTGTAACCTGTAACTCCAGCTGCAAGTATTCCAATGCTCTGGCTTCTAGGCACCTGTTCTCTAGTATTCAAACTCATACAATCAAATATATGGTGGGTAAAAAAGATAGTAACATGCATATATGTTCTGAAACATCATTTGTGCTTAAAACAAAACAAAAAAAGCAGTAAGTTAGTCTCAAAAGTTCCTGACAATTTTTGCCTTAAAATTATTTTAAAAGGTATAGCTGGGCATGGTAGTACACAACTTAAAATCCTACCTAGCACATGGGAAGCTGAGGTAGGAGGACCCTGGGTCAGAGCCAGCCTTGGCTACATAGTTCCAAAACAACCAGAGATAACAGTGATATATGTATGTGTGTATATGTATATATGTATGTGTGTATATGTATATATATGTGCATATATGTTTATAACATGTATATATATACACATGTATTAACATTTGTATATATGTACATATGTATATATACATATATGTAAATCTTAAGTGAATTTCTTCTACATGAAAATAGGAAGTACTGAGTCTGATGGAGACATATGGTTAAGGTATATGAACCTACGAGTCTCATGATAATTCAGAGAGTAACTGTGATGCTGAGAGCGCACGTGGGACCCTTGGTTTTGTTTGCTTGTTTTTTGAGACAGGGTTCTGGAATTCACTATGTAGACCAGGCTAACCTCAAGCATCACAGAGATCTGCCTCCTCTCTGTGCCTGGCTTTTGACTTTTGATTGTTTGAGAAGAATTCTTCACAATACTAATCTTAAAGGCAGAGGTGCACTCACTCCTAATTTCTGAACTCAAATGATTCAGGTATGGTGGTTAATTTTTTATAGACACAAACTAGAATCATCTGAGTAGAGAGGAGCTCAATTAAGAAAACCCCACCCCCATCCCCACTCCCGAGATGACACAGTGCTTAAGAGCACTGGCTGTTCTTTCAAAGGTCCTGAGTTCAAATCCCAGCATCCACATGGTGGCTCACAACCATTTGTAATGAGATCTGATGCCCTCTTCTGGTGTGTCAGCAACAGCTTATTCATATCCATTAAATAAATAAATCTTTAAAGAAAAGAAAATGTCCCCATAGGCTTGCCTTCAGGGGTGATTTTCATGATTGATGTAGAAGAGCCCAATCTCCTGGGTGGAGCTACCTGTTGGCAAGTGGCCCTGGATTGTGTAAGAAAGCAAACTGAGCAAGCCAGTAAAGGCCATTTGTCTATTGCCTCCAGGTTCCTGCCCTGGGTGACTTCCCTTGGTGATGGACAATGACTTGGAAACATAAGATGAAATAAACTCTTTTTTGCTCATGGTCTATATTACAGCAATAGGAAGCAAATTAAGACAGTTTCCATAAGTTCTATTGAAAAGTACAGTCAGTTACGTAGTGCATACCAGCTGGTGTCTTTCACTGTTACACCTCAGTAGAGATAGCTCAAGTAGGTTTGTAAAGGTAAGGATAATGAGAAACTTCAAGTTACAGGTAATCCTACATGGTCTCTTTCTTTAGAGGAACGCCTACTCGGATATTCCCCCACCACTCCATATCAGAGTCTGTGAACTACGACGTGAGAGTGTTTGGATCATCTCTCCCTGTTAAGATCATGGAAGCCCTGACAATGGCTGAGGGTAGGTGTCATCTTTTCATTTGTTCCCATATTGGTCAATAACCAGGTCACATGCGATGACATTTTGGCTTTGTCTGGTAGAGAAGTGGGTAGCCTGCCGATTTCTCTCTATCCCTGAAACATTGGTCTGTGAAGCTGAGTGAATCTTTCTAACATAGTCACATCAGTGATCAGTGATTCTAAGAACTGTGTGTAAACTTCAGGCCCTTATATCCCCATCTTTTGATTTGATTAGATATGTGAAATTTAGCTGTAAAATCATCCAAAATGCAGTACTTTGCATTGCTTGATAAATAGTGGGTTTTTGTTTTTGTTTTTTAAAGATTTTATGTATGTGAGTACACTGTGGTTGTCTTCAGACACACCGGAAGAGGGCATCAGATCTCATTACAGATGGTTGTGAGCCACCATGTAATTGCTGGGAATTGAACTCAGGACCTCTGGTAGAGCAGTTGGCGTTCTTAACCTCTGAGCCATCTCTCCAGCTGGATAAATAGTGTTTCAAAGTCAAGTTCCACCTCCAGTTCTGAGTGCTGTGTGTTGTCCCACAGTCATGTGACAAGCTTATGGGGTGTTTGTGTCCTACAAGTTCTGTGATAGACTCATTGGGTTACTATTGTGTCATTAAAGCTTCTGGTGGCATAAAGATGATGCAAGAGTTGGGATGCGCCAATCATAGGGCGAGAGAGGCAGCAGGGAGAGAAGAGGGCAACAGGGAAGGGCAGACCAAGAGGCCATCATGTCTGCCCTGGTCGCTTTTATTAACAGGTCATCTGGACCTTTGCATTTTCTAGAATGATGTTTGGCAGACTGAGTTGTGGCTGAAATGCTTTCAGTGGTCCTGACAAGCCTTGAAGGGAGGCTTATATGAGAGTGCATCTCAGCATTCACTGATGTTTTGTGTCACTCACGCCTGTTCAGTCACAGTAGATGGGGTCGGAGGGTAGCTTTCAGATCATGAAGCTTGAGCAGCAGGCATTTACCTACTGAGGAGCAGAGGATAAAAATATCCTGTTGTAGCCAGGCAGTGGTGGCGCACGCCTTTAATTCCAGCACTTGGGAGGCAGAGGCAGGTGGATTTCTGAGTTCGAGGCCAGCCTGGTCTACAGAGTGAGTTCCAGAATACCCAGAGCTACACAGAGAAATCCTGTCTCAAAAAAAAAAAAAAAAAAAAAAATCCTGTTGTAAAAGGACTGTTTGCTGTCCTTCAGCTCAGGCACCCTGGCTGCCAGTCCCTAGGGATGGTGGGGTTCACACTGCTACCCTCTGTCCTCCTCTCCATCTGGCTTCTCCCCTTCATTCTCTTTTTGTCACCCTGAAATTTTTAATTCATACTGTATTTAAATCTCTGAGCATACTTTTGGGTCATTCCATGTTCGTGTTTAAACAGTACATAGCCTCCCCTATAGGAATTCAGGAATGAATCCTGAGAAGTTGAGATCTACAAACAAAAGAGCAGTGCAGACTTGAAGAACTTATCTACGTTGTAGGTCTGAGCACATCTGATGTTGGGTCAGACCTGCACAGAGTGGGGGCTGAATGCTCCCAAGCAGGTTCTCCAGGTCAGCAGAAAGTTCTGCACAGCTTGGGCATGTTTCCACAGTTAGCATATTCATTTCCAATGTTGTGTGCTTTGCATGGCTGCCCTGTCTAAAAGCAAAGAGCAAAGCTCAAATAAGACTCTCAAACTGTGAACACATTTCTGAAGGCTTACCACTGCTCCCTAGACATAGTGGTATGCTGACTTACTTTTTCTCTTAGTAAACAATGCTCTTGTGTTTCCTTAAGATGAAATGGTTTACCATATCTCTAAGGAGCTCTGTTTGAAAATTATATTCTTTTGAAGGTGTGATAATTTCTTTGAAAATAGTAGTTAATAGGAGGGTTATTGTTTGGTTTATCAAACTATAAGTGATTCTTTCCGAAGCTAAATCACCTCTTTGGTTTTGGGTGGGCAGACCAGACTGGCTTCAAACTCACAGATCCACTGTCTCTGCTTCCTGAGTGCTAGAATTAAAGGCATCATGCCTGCCTAAGATTGTTTATAACAGGGCTGGAGAGATGGCTCTGTGGTTAAGAGCACTGACTGCTCTTCCAAAGGTCCTGAGTTCAAATCCCAGTATCCACGTGGTGGCTCACAACCATCTGTAATGAGATCTGATGCCCTCTTCTGCTGTGTCTGAAGACAGCAACAGTGTGCTCATATACATAAAATAAATCTTTTTAAAAAAATCTTTAAAGCCGGGCGGTGGTGGCGCATGCCTTTAATCCCAGCACTTAGGAAGCAGAGGCAGGTGGATTTCTGAGTTCGAGGCCAGCCTG
>NW_022196905.1:262458836-262493176 GCF_008632895.1 Mastomys coucha | reverse complement strand
GTTCGAGAGGGTGCTCGGAGGTTGCGCTGACCTTGCTGCTGGGTCCTGGATATCCACTACCTAGCCCATGGAATGACCTGCAACTGTTAAAGCATTTGTATTAAAAAAAAAAAATCTTTAAAAAGATGTTTTTATAACAAAAATTAGAGAGTATTAAACATATACCCAAATAGTATTTGCCTTTGGATATGTTTCTAAAGGTAATTATCAGAACTAAATAAATCTCATTTTTGATAGATTAATCTTAAATATTTGGAAGTTATATGACTTGGCATTTTTAAATTGATTTTATTTTAATGATATAATTGTATCTGTGTATACCTAAGTATATACATGCACCATGTGTATGCATGAGCCTGTGAGTGTCAGAAGGGTCGATGGGCTCCTCTAGAGCTAGAGTTTTAAATGGATCTATGTTGCTGTGTGGGTGCTGGTAACCAGACCCAAGTCTTCTGCAGGGGCAGTAATGCAATTTCCTGTTTGGGTGACAACTGTGGTAAAAAAATGTTGCTCTAAAGAAATGAAAGAACTGTTTATGGTCTGGATGTGGGGTTAACTGTATGCCTTATCCCCTCAGCTGATGACCAGCTATCTGTCCACATTGATGAAGGTGGCTGGGCCTGCCTGGTATGCTCAGAGAAGCTCCTCATTTGGAAGATTGCTTTGTCGCCTGTCACTAAGGTAGTGGCCCTTCAGATGCCCAGTTGGGAAAAGGGGTCCCAGCTGGTTCTTTATTTGCATCTTTATTCTTTAAAGTTCACAAAGAAACCCAGTCAGTCTGTGAAAGCATTAAGAATTCAGGGTATGGACTAGTTGGATGGCTCAGCGGTGAAGTTTAGAGGTTCTGAGTTCAATTCCCAGCAACTGCATGATGGCTTACCATCTATAAGGGGACCCGATGCCCTCTTCTGCTCTTCTGGCATGTGGATGTACATGTAGCAGAGCATTCATACACACACACACACACACACACGCACACACACACACACACACAGGGGCGGGGGGGATAAAGAAAACCACCAGATTTTTAAATAAATATAAAAAATTCAGGATAATGAAATATTGAATGTACATTCAGTGTATTAGTTGGAAAAAACTTCTCTTTTAATACAAATTAATAAAATTAATTTTTATTAATAGTGGTTTTTTTTTTCCTTCTCCAATGACCCACTGCAGTCAAAATAAATGAACATGAGTTTGAGATGCTTCTGTCTTTGAGCTCTGGATCATGTGTTGTAGAAAATTTTAATCCCAATCCAGGGTTTCTACCCCGCCTTTAACCATTTAGTTCCTGAATAAAAGACACACAACCTTTATATTTACAATGAACCTTAATCAGCATTAGAGCTGGGCAGATATCTACCCTCTGTGGTATTAAAAATCTATTTTCCTATCGATAATGCCAAGTTATAACTTAGTATGTTTCATGTGGCCTGCTCTTAACTCCAGTTGGTCAGCCCTTAGGGCCACGTTTTCATGAACTCACCCAACCCATTGCGGCTTCTCCTCTAGTGTATTCTTTTACTTTGTGTTCTCTTGAGGCTACAAGCTGCCTTAACTTGCTCACCATCATCTTCCTTTTAGTTGAGGTTTTTCTGAAGTACCAGCTCAAATCTATACATCATACTGTGTACCTGTGTGCTTTCTACATTTTAGTGAAAGTTCACCAGGGGTTAGGAACCTGCACCATGTTTGAGAGAGTACTTTTAACCTTGGAAACCCCATGTGAGAGAAAGACAGACAGAGAGTGTATGGGCACATGTGTGTACATGTGTGTGCATATTCTCACATACTGAGAATGTAAGTTCCTGTCCTGTAAGTTACTCTAACAATCCACCTCTTTCCTGGGGTAGCCACCTTCTTTGCCTCTACATACCCTGGCAAGGGGTTACAGAGATGGCTCAGTTTAGCTTACTTGGTGTTCTTGCAGAAGTCCCCAGTTCAGTTCTCAGTAGCTACATGGTGTCTCACAAATAGTTATAACTAATTCCCAAGGGATCCGATGCCCTCTTCTGGCTCCATAGGCACCAACACCAGACATACCTGTAGTGCACATACATGCATGTAGGCAAAATACTTATGCATATACAATTAATAATGTTTTAAAATTAAACAAAGCAGCCCACTGTGGTAGTGCATGCCTTTAGTTCCAGACTCGTGAGGCAGAGACAGGTCAGGTGGGTTTTATGGGTTCAAGGTCAGCTTAGTCTACACAGGGAATTTCAAGACAACCAGGGAAAAAAAGAGTAAAGGAGGAAAGGGAAGGGAGTAGAGGGGGAGGAGGGAGGAGGGAGGGGGGAAGAGGGAGGAGGGAGAGAGAGAAGAAGGGAAGGAGGAGCTGATCCCAGCACATCAGCACGGTATTCTCTCACTCTAAGCTTTTATTGTCTCTTCCTACTTAAAACTGGAAAATGATTAGCAGGTGGGGAGAAGAGGGGCCGTGCCTTTGGTAACATCAACTTTAAATATGAGTAGCTTAAGAACTGAGCATACTCTTTTGTAAGTTGGAGTCATAGTGGGAAATGACATCCTCTTAGCCTCCTCTAAAGACCGTCTCCCAGCTATTGTCACTACCTGTGGGTCATTGTCCCGTGGGAGTGTGGGCTCCTTCCTGTCTGAACCCTGGTGTCTGCAGACTTGCTGCCCTCCCCAGCTACTTAGAAAGGATGTGCGGTTAGAAATAGAAAGGGGGTTCCACAGGTACTGAGTTAGGAGAAGGGGCTAAGTGTGCAGCTGCAAGCCTAAGAAATAGTTTCAAGGAAACTTGGTGTAATAAGTTTCTCTCTGGCCATAATAATTTTACATACCAAATAAATTATCACCTCAGCTAGCAGAGTTTTGCAGGAAACCTGGCCACTCCCCCTAGCCTAGTGGTTCTCAACCTGTGGGTCATGACACCTAAAGGCTATCATATAGATATTTACATTGGGATTTATAACAACAGCAAAATTGCAGTTATGAAGTAGTAATGAAATGTTATGGTTTCTGCATAATTTAGGGGTCACTGCAACATGAGGAACTGCATTAAAGGGTCACAGCGTTAGGAAGGTTGGGAGCCACTTGTAATGAGTAGAGCCCTTGGCCTGGCATAATGAGTACAGACTAGTTCATGTAGAAGTCCATTTTAGCATCCGTGTGTCCCTGACCTTTGTTGATCAAAAAGAGCTGGGGAAAAAGGATATTGTGGAAGAGTGTTTCAGGATGGACTCATGAAGTATGCAGAAGAATTAGAGGAGCCAGAATAAACAAACTGGGTTGAATGTAATGGTTTTTCTATTTGGGTTTACCTCACAGTTGTCTGTCTGCAAAGAACTCCAGCTGCCCCCTAGCGATTTCCATTGGAGTGCTGACCTAGTGGCACTGTCTTATGCTGCAACCTCAGGTGAAGTACATTCTGTTCAGGTAGGTGACTTAGGGATGATTGAAGGAGCTGTCAAGGTGGCTCAGTGGTTAAGAGCCTGTATGGCTCATGCAGAGGAGATGAGTTCAGTGCCCAGCACCCACTTTGGGTGACTCATGATTACATACAACTCCACTTCTAGGGTATCCAACACTCTTTTCTGACCTCTGCAGACACCTGCAGGCAGGTGGTGAACATACAGACAAACAAGCATACGTGCATACACATATTCTTTAAAAAGCTAATGGAGAACCTGTGTGGAGATACACTCTTTTCATCCCCCACACTGGGGAGACAGATGGGTGGAGCTCTATGAGGACAAAGTTAACCTGGTCTTGTCAAATTTCAAGCGAGCTAGAGTTAGACAAGGCAAGACCTTGTCTCAAACAAACAATACTTATTGTAAAATAAGAATATGAGCCGGTTGTGGCACAAACCGGTAGGATTTGTTGAAGGAGGCAGAGGCAGGAGGATCACGAGTTCAAGGCCGGCCTGGGCTACACATTAGCTGAGCAGTGGTGGCTCATGCCTTTAATCCCAGCATTTGGGAGGCAGTGGCAGGTGGATTTCTGAGTTCGAGGCCAGCCAGGGCTACACAGAGAAACCCTGTCTCAAAAAACCAAAAAAAAAAAGAAGAAGAATATGAAGCAGGGCTGGAGAGATGGCTCAGTGGTTAAGAGCACTGACTGCTCTTCTAGAGGTCCTGAGTTCAATTCCCATCAACCACATGGTGGCTCACATCTACCTGTAATGGGATCTGATGCCCTCTTCTGGTGTGTCTGAGGACAGCTACAGTGCAGTAATATACATAAAATAACAAATAATTCTTTTTTTTTTTTTTAGAAAAAATTATTTAAAAAAAAGAAGAATATGAAACAACAAAGTACAGACTGAAGAAATACTCATAAATCCAATTTAAAAACAGAGATGACCCAGAGGTTAAGAGGGAATTAGATTCCTTCTGACTTCCATAGGCACCAGGCATGTACATAATGCATATTTATATATGAGGCAAAACATTCATATACATAAAATACATAAATCAAAAAAAAAGAAGAAAGACAAAAAAATCAAGGCAAAGTTTTCAGTAGACACAACTCTACCATAAGCATGTGAGGAGCTGTTTGCCACCGTCAGCAATTGGAACAGTGCACACAGAACACCAGTGGGGCATTGTGGTACAGTTGTAGAATGGCTGATGAGCTTGATATTGCAGACTCTAGCGCATGCTCTTACTCTAGGTTCCCAGGGTCGTTTCCTCCCCCACCAACCTAACCCCCCTCTTGAAGGCAGGGTTTCTCTGTGTAGCTCTGGGTGTCCTGGAACTCACTCTGTAGACCAGGCTGGCCTCGAACTCACAGAGACCACCTGCCTCTGTTCCCCAGTGCTGGGATCTGTAACCTAGCTTTAGCTGAGTCTCCTGCATCTCACAGCTCCATATCTCCACTTAACCCCTCCCACCCTCAGATCACATGTGTTTATTACCAACCTCATCACTCTCTATACAGCTTTTTTCCTCCCTTTTTAGTTTCCTGGACTCTGTACACTGGTTGCCACATAAATAAAAATATGTAAGAAAAGCTAAGATTTGCATGTGAGAGCAAACAAAGTGGTTTTTTTTCCCAAGCCTGATTATATCAGTTAATAGAATATTTTCCAGCTCTGTCCATCTACCTACAAATCTTAAATTTTTGATTGAGAAATGGAAAGTTAACACAAAGGTCACTTGTGTTACAGCAGTTTTATTTGCATCTCTGGAGCTGGATATGACCTGTGGTCATTAATAGACAGTTCAGTCACAGGTGCATGCAGTAACTCAGAGAAACCTCAGAGAGAGCTGAGGTGGAGAAGCACAGTTGTACTTCAGTCTGTTGGTTTTGCTCTCTGACATTCTCAAAGTGCCAGAAGTGCAGAGATGGAAACTGGTTCCTGGATAAAATGGGGTAGGGTGGCCGTCAAGGTCTCATCAGGAGTGGGATGACAGAACTGCTGTGTGTCCTTACAATGGGTGCTAACACCATCTGCACACGGTGAGATTCACGTCTGTGAACAGAGAAAACAAAGACAATTTTACTGTTGCTTATTCTTTAAAGAATTTTGATGGTCTTGGTTGTACAGAGCTGTAATCCCAGTACTTGAGATACAGAGGCAAGAAGATCTCTGAGAGTTCAGGGCTGGCTAGAGCTACACAGTGAGACCTTCTCTAAAATAAATAAGTAAATATATAAAATACTAAAATTAAACATTAAATTCTTGTTTCCATTAGTGTCTTAGGCTCCTGCTTGTAAGGCCTTCTTGCATTGTTGCTGATAACTGTGGTTTTGTTTCAAGGCTGTTTCTGTCATGGTTGCTACCAAAGAGGGGTCCATCCGCTACTGGCCCAGCCTTGCCAGGGAAGACACCTACTCAGACACCTGTGTAGATTTGGGAGGAGAGAAGATGTGTAGGTTCCTGACAGCAGTGCAGGTGTGTATGAGGAGTGCAGTGCTGTGTGACAGCAGCAGTGTGGACGAGTAGGGAGGTCTGAAGCTGGGAATGTGGGTTCTGAACAGCTATAGGTACCTAGGAGGCATCAGAGACAGGCAAGGAAGAGAAGAAGGTGAGAGCCATGGTGTGAACTAGAGTAAGGGCGGCTACTCATTGGACAGTTGCAAAAGCTCTATTAGAAAGGCTTATACAGGGCTGGAGAGATGGCTCAGCGGTTAAGAGCACAGACTGCTCTCCCAAAGGTCCTGAGTTCAAATCCCAGCAACCACATGGTGGCTCACAACCACCCACAATGGGATCTGACGCCCTCTTCTGGTGCATCTGAAGTCAGCTACAGCGTACTTATAAAATAATAAATAAATCTTTAAAAAAAAAAAGAAAGAAAGAAAGGCTTATACAAGCTGGGCCTGGTGCTGCATAACTTTAATCCTAGCACTCAGGAGGCAGAGGTAGGCAGATCTCTGTGGCTACATATAGAAACCCCATCTTCACTTCCGTCCCAAAAAAAAAGAGGTGGGGGGAGGGAAACTAATTCTCTTAGATACTAGGAGAATACTTGCTATGTACTCTACAGTTATGGAAGCAATTTAAGGCTGGCTTAACAGGTACAGGGAGGGCCCTTGATTCCATCCCTAGAACCACTTAAACCAGATGTTATGGCCCATACCTATGATCCCAGTATTTAGGAGGATGGGGAGTTCTGGGTCATCCTTGGCTACATAGTGAATTTAAGGTTAGCTTGGAATGC
Source organism: Mastomys coucha (assembly GCF_008632895.1). Lineage (NCBI taxonomy): Eukaryota > Metazoa > Chordata > Mammalia > Rodentia > Muridae > Mastomys > Mastomys coucha. The sequence continues at coordinate 262,486,541 of NW_022196905.1, read as the reverse complement.
ATGAGGCTGCTCAAAAAAAGAAGAAAAAGAAATCTGACATTTGTTGAACATACTAGTGGTAAACCCTTCATTCAAAACTCAGATTTAAAAAGGTGAAATTTATTTCTTCTGTAAGAGTATTTTTGTGTATTAATTAGTGAAAGGATTTTTTATTTATTCACAGGGAGGAAGTTTTATCCTGTCCTCCATGGGGAGCCAGTTGATTCGATTGATTCCTGAAAGCTCAGGAAAGATTTACCAGCATGTCCTGCCCCAGGGCCAAGGCATGCTCTCAGGGATTGGCCGGAGGGTTTCTTCCCTTTTCGGGATTCTGTCCCCTACTAGTGACCTCATGGTAAGTTTATAAAGAACTCCTTTATACTAAGTTGAAAGTTTTCCTTGACAGTGGTGTTGCCTTCATATGAATGTAAGCTGTTGTGTTTCTGTTCTTTGACTTTTATTTGTATAAGTGTTTGCCTGTGTATGTATTTCTGGGTGCCACATGGTTGCCTGGTACCTGCAAGAAGCCAGAAGAGAGCATCAGATCTTTGGAACTGGAGTTACAGATAGTTGTGAGCTGCCATGAGGGTGCTGGGAATCAACTTGGGTCCTCTTGAAGACTCAACATGTCTCTCCAGCCCAATTGTGAAAATGTTAAGGTTGAATTTGGCTTGTGTGTCTTTTCCACTCCTCTAGTCTGTGTGGGTATCTCCTACTTTCCCTACTGCTAGACTGGGAGGAAGGAGGATGTAGGCCTAGGTCTGCCAGCTTCTCTGGTTTGTTCTCTTGTGAAGCAGAGCCCTTTCTGCATTGAGCTGGGAGGTGGAGGTAGTGAGCTGCTGAGAAGTCTCTGGTCACTCAGCACGTTCCTGACCTCAGGCCACCTTGTCACTTGTTCTCTTGAGTCATGTGTAAACATAGACTGAACATTTTCTGCTAATGAAGCTGTCCCTTTTCTCAGATGAACTGGGTTTCCAAGCACCAGGATAGTCTCTCTGCTTCTCTCTCTGCACATTGGTGGTTCCCCAGATGTTTGTGGGTGCCTCTCCTGCCACTGTTCTGTCAGTGCTCTGATTATAGGCAGGGACAGCCTCACTGTTGCCTTGTCTTGCCCTATATTAGGAGAAATGGAGACAATGGGGATTTAAACTAAAAACCATTGTGTACGTAACTTAAAACCATGTACATAGCTTAACATCTATTTTGTACCAAAGAATCTACTCATATAAACAATGACCATGTCTGATAAGTGTCCATCTCCCTGCCTGATTCCTTTCAAGTTCTTGTCTCAAAAGCCATAACCAATGTCTCCAGGACTTACTAAGTTTATAGACTTCACACTCAAGACTCTGTTGTAGTTTCTTTAAAGAGTTCTTACATATTTTTCCAATTTAGTAAGACACTGGTTCTCTGAGGACTGTAACTATCCCATCTCTCAACTCTGCTTTCCAATTCTGCTCTTCCCAGGCCTCTTCTTTGGAAAGTTGGTCTTGCTTTCACAGCTTACTTCTTCCTACAGAGCCCGGGACAATAATTACAGGCAGAAAGCTATAAAGCACGTGAAATTGAAGTCATTCTCAGCATGTCCCCCTTCTTTCTGCACAGCTGGCCAGTGTTCTGTGGGACAGAGGAAGATCAAGTTTCTACACCCTGACGAGTTCAAGCATCAGCAAATGGGAACTGGATGATTCTTCAGAGAAGCAGGTTCACAGTTGGGATGTGCACAGAACCCTGAAGGAGAGCATCACTGATGCTATTTGGGTGAGGATCAGTAGTGCTCACTTCTGTTTACACATCACTCATGGTGTGTGTCTGCTCGCTCCTTCTCTGTCTTTTGTTTACTTGAGACAGTGACTCACTCTACGTAGCCCAAGCTAGTTGTGGGCTCTCTAACCCTACTGCCTGAGCTTCCCAAGTGCTGGGACTGTCTGAGCTTCACCACAGCCAGCCTGTCTACCTCATTTATTTGAACACATTTCCATGTAATAAGTAGATAGCCATTAAATAAGTATGAGTAGGTGTTCAATTCCTACCTGTAATAGACCTCAGCGGCTAACTTGTTGATTTACGAGGTGGCAAGATATAAGACAGTCTGTGTCGCTCAGGTTGACCTCAAATTCATTATGTAGTCGATCCTTCTGCCTCTGCCACCTGTTCCCTAGGAATATAAGCATGTGCCACCATGCCCAGCTGACCTAATGTTCTTTTAAGGACACGGTTTCACTCTACAGCCCTGCCTCTCCTGGAACTCACTCTGTAGACTAAGCTGTCTTCAGTCTCCCAGAAATCTGCCTGTCTCTGCCTCCTAGGTATTGGGATTAAAGGTGTGCACCTGGCTAATTTTTAAATGTTCATTGCTTGTGGGCACAACACTTTGCCAGGTGCTGGGCCTACAGTGCTGGAAGAAAAAGCACAGTAGCTCCTGGGAGCTTACACTTTGGTATTTCCATTTAGGGGTCTGAAAGTAACTATGAAGCTATTAAAGAAGGGGTCAACATTCAGTATTTGGACTTGAAACAAAACTGGTAAGTACCTAACTTGTTCTACAAGAGTTGGATAACAAGTTGATATCTTTGTCTGCTGTGCTGGTGTTCTTAAGGTTACTAAGCCTCTGAGAGGTGTTTCTTAGGTAGTGATGTTGGCTCGTGTGGGAAATTGAAACATTCCTCAGCTATAAACAGTATATTCCTGCTCCTGTTAGACTCGCATCTTCATGTTTTGCACAGCTGACCCAGCTCTGTCTTTATTCCATCTTAGAGTGATGCCAACACCCCCTCCTTTCTGTTGCCACGGGAGTCCTGAACAGTGGTCTCTCTGCTCTATGGAGACTTTGGGTTCTCGTTACCATCACTGAAGGAGCTCTTGCGTTCTCAGTCAGTGACTAAGCTGATGTAATGAGGCTGTATCCTCCATTGTGAGCTAGACTCAGCATGGTTATGCTTGGACTGAGTTTCCTCTTAGAAGTTCTCAGGAAGGGCTTGGCAGATCAGTTTGTGGTCTCAGCACTCAGGCAGTCTGAGGCAGGAGGATTATGGTTCCTGGCTAGCCTAAGCCATATACAAAACTCTGTCGAAAATAAACCAAGTTGAAGACTTTTTTTGTTTTTTTGAGACAGAGTTTCTCTGTGTGGCCCTGGCTGTCCTGGAACTTAACTTTGTAAACCAGGCTGGCCTCGAACTCAGAAATCCGCTTGCCTCTGCTTCCCAAGTGCTGGGATTAAAGGCATGTGCCACCATGGCTGGCTGACTTTTTGTTTTCTTTGCTTACTTTGTAGACCAGGCTCGCCTCAAATTCAGAGCTGCCTGCCTCTGCCTCCAGAGTGTTGGAATTAAAGGCATGTGACACCACCATACTTGGACAATTGGAGACTTTTCATGTGTTTCAGAGTTGCGTTTACTGTGTTCTGGTTTTGGTGTGGCACAGCCGTTGTCCTTGTTTCTCAGAAGGATGTTGCAGTTGCCACAGTGAGGTGTGGTTATCTCCCTGGCACTATTGAGTCTGTTAGCTTATTTCTCAGCAGGATCTGAAAACCCTGTAAAAGCTACCTAAGAGGTAAAAATGATAGTATTTTCTTAATTTCTACAAGCATTATTAAACCATATTGTTTTCATTTATCTTTATCTGGCTTTTGGAAATTTAGGGTACTGTGGGCTTGGCATAGCTTTTCTGATTGAGAATGAGGATAAAAGCTTGCTTTGGAGTTACTGCCCTAAGACTCCACTCCTCTGTGCTATGCTGTGAGACTCTTGTTCTTTGTCTCAGTAACTGTCCTCTCCGGTCCGTGAGCGCTCTCCCCATGGAAGTGCATGGGAGTGCTGCTTCTGTGTGAGAACGTTCTGTTTCTCCTTATCACTGACTCTTTCTGACCGCTCGCTGTTCTTCCACACAGCTACTGGCTGAGCTTGCATGCTCAGGGAGCAGGCTTAGGAGTTTTTATTGGGTTATTATTGATAAAGTTGTGCTCTCTTCAGTTTAGATGTAAGGAAGTTAGCTTTGTTTTGTGACAGCTTTGTAGCACACGTTAGCCTTGGGCTTGGGGTTCTCCTGACTCCATCCCTAGAGCACTGGAACCCTAGGCATATGCTCTCACTCCTGGCTGGGATTTTCCCATCTTAAGTTTATTAATGTACAGATTTTTTTTTAAATTAATTCAAAAATTTCTATTTCATATGCGTTGATGTTTTGCCTGCATGTATGTCTATGTGAGTGTATCAGATTTTCTGGAACCAGAACCACAAACAGCCCTGAGCTGCCATGTAGATACTAGGAATTGAACCCAGGTCTTCTGGAAGAGAAGGCAGTGCTCTCAGCCACTAAGCCATCTCTCCAGCTCCAGTGTGTAGATTTTTATATAACCTGTTTGTCAACGTTTTACTATGCTCTCACTGCAGAATTGTGATTGGCTACCTACCATTTTCACTGCCTTAAATCACTTCTTGGATTTTGGGGGATTTTGTGTGGGGGAGATTGTTTTGTTTTGAGACATGGGCTCACTGTGTAACTAGCCTGGAACTCACAGAGACCTGCCGGTCTTTACTTCCCAAGTGGGGTTTTTGTAAAGGGTTTTGTTTTGTTTGTTTTGTTTAAGATTTATAGCCTCTGTCTATCTCTGTCTCTGTCTCCCATTCTCTGTGTGTATGCTCACACACATACACCTGTAGACCCAGGAAACATCATATCCTTTGAAGCTGGAGTTTCATGCTCATGAGCCTCCTGTCGGTGCTAGGAACTGATCTCAGGCCTCTGAAGAGTAACAAGTGCTCTTAGTAACAAGTTGAGCAGTCTCTCTAGCACTATGGGTTTTTGTTTTGTTTTTTCTAATTAGATGTGAGTTAGAAAGTTGTCAGGGAATCTTAGCCCTAGAAGCACTTCTTAAGGACCCTGTTAGATGAGCACCAAGGTATAAGCTCAGCATCCCTGGGTGAACAGGCATAGGTGCTGCTTCATGGCGTTAGATCCCCTTGACCTGAGAAATGGACTGTGCTAATCCTCACACTAAAATCTTAAGTCAGGTTGATTGCCCTGTAATTCACACATCGTGATATTGAGTCGTCTTGGTGTGTAGTTCTAAGGTTTTGAGTTATTTGCTTGCTTGTTTGTTTGAGACAGGCCCAGATTGGCCTTGAACTCCAGGTCCTTCTGTCTCTGTGCCCCCAGTTACAGGTGTGTGCTACCATCCATGCTTGATTTTAATTCTGTGAGTCTTGCTAAGTGCATACGGTTTAGTCATCTTAACCATAGTTCTGACACAAAACAGGATGTGTTGCTTGTGCTAGAGCAGCATCTACATACATAAGGCAGAATTTGAACCTCGTTGTTGGTGGCAGTGGGGAGAAAGAGATTACCTTCCCTCCCTTTGTGCCTCTGACAGTTAGATCCGTTCTTCAAAGTTCTGTCTTTTTCAGAATGCTGTGTAAATGGACTCATGCTGTGTAATACAGCTTTGACATGGTGGATTTAAAATTGATTCAGAAATTTCTTCGTTTCCAATGCTAAATAGTATTCAAGAGAAAATATATGTAGAGATCTCAGGATTTATATGTAGCTATATCATTGCTCAACAGTGGAAGACATTGGGTTGTTTTCAGGTTGGCCAATGTAAACATTTGCACTAAGGGAATTGTGAGAATGGCCTTTTCCTTCCCTTGAGTATTCAGATATCTAGGTTCAGGGCTCTAGTTTATGTGGTGAGTGTGTATAATTTTGTAAAAATCTGGCATTACTGTTTACAAAGAAGCCTGCAGGGTATGATGGCATATGCCTTTGGACCTCTGAATTTCTGGACAGCCAGGGCTATATATAGGGAAATCCTGTCTCAAAACAAACAACAGCAACAACACAGAAGCCTCCTCTCTCTTCCTACCCCCCTTTTCTAGTGATGGGCTCCTGATTTTGGCAGCAGCGTGGCACCTGGGAGACAACCCCTGTCTTGTCTATTACTCTGTGATCACAGTGGAAGACAACGGTAACCAGATGTCAGATGCAGTCACTGTAGAAGTGACTCAATATAATCCACCTTTCCAGGTAAGTCAGATTACAAGGAGGCCACAACACACCAGAGTCCTGTATAACCATTGGTATCTTTAAGGTTCATTTGCAAGACTTGAAAATAGTTGTAGATATTATTGCTTTTCGTTTTTCCATCTCACTCTCTGGCCCAGTGTGAAGTAAAGAAAGATGATACTGAAGGTAGCCCACAGCCGGACCTCTGATGCTTGTGCTGTAGCTTGTTGAGTGGGAAGGAAGTTTAATGGGGAGCTGCATAGTGAAATACTTGGATTCATATTTTGGGCTCTGTGTGTTGATTTGTATTTGAGATGTGTCGTCTAGTCCAACTATGTAGTCAAGATATTTCTGTCTCTTGTCTCCCAAGTTGTTACTATAGGTATGTGCCATTGTGTCTTCCTGGGATTCAGTTTTGAGATCTTTATATTATAAACAAATTCCATGTGCCTCGGGGATGACTGTGTTTTGTGTACTCTACAAAATAAATCACCAGAAGATAGTATCACTAATGTTGAGTATATAAACAGAAGTTAAACACATTCTCTAATAACTAACGTTTACCAGAGGAAGCCGTGTCACTTAACCTGATGTAGCATCTAATTCTATTCTATTTTTATTTATTTAAGACAGAGTGTCACTGTCAAGCTCTGGCTCATCCTGGAATTCAGAGTGCTGCCTGCCTCTGCCCCCCATGTGCTGATGTTAAAGGCGTGTGACCATGCCTGGCCGTGGCTTGTTTGTTTTTGGGGTATCTGCATATGAGTGCAGTGCTTGCGGGGGACAGAGGCATTTGTATGTGCCTCTGGAGCTGGTCACAGTTGATTGTGAGCCATCTCACAGCGATATGGGGACCGAACATGGCTCCTCTCACAGAGCGACAAGCACCAACCACAGAGCCCTTTCTCCAGCTACTGAATCTTTATTCTTAATATACTTGCTTATCTGAATCCCATAAGAGAAGCTCTTGTTCTTTGATTTCTAACAGGAGTAAACCTTCCCCTGTGTTCAGTTCAGTATAACTGGAAATCATAGCTCAAGGTCATTGTACTTTTTCACAAAGTGCCCAGGAGTATAAAGAAAACAATGTGAGAATGAATATGTCCTACAGTCCCACTTTAAGGAAGTGCTCTTAATATTATTTGAGTGGACTAGAGAGATGCTCAGTGATGAGGAGCATTTGCTGCTCTTGCAGAGGACCCAAGTTTGGTTCCCAGCACCCATGTTGGGTGGCTTACAGACACCTGTTGGGGATCCAAAGTATCTAGCCCCTGTAGGTACCTGCATCTGTGTGCACATATCCACCAGGCACACACACATACACATTAAAAATAATTTTTACAAAATTTTAACTGCTTCTTTAATAATGGTGACTGTATTCCTAGTTTTGTGTCTAGTGAGTTTGTACTTATATTTCTTCCTCTTATTTCATATCTGAGCAGATACTCGATGGTCTTGTATGAGAGCTTGTTTTGGGGCCTTAGGCTTGAACATGTTTGGTGGTAAAAAAAAGAACTAGCTTGGTGTAGTGGCACACACTTATTAGGAAGTACATGCCTTACTAGAGACAGCATGTCCCAGTAAGTTTGAGGTCAGCCAAGGCTACAGAGCAAGACTGTTTTTTAAAAAAGGGGGGGCCAGAACCACAAGTGGTTTTTTTTCTGCATCTGCCAGTATAAAAATAAATAACAACTTAGAGCTTTTAATTTCTTATTTGTTGCAAACTTTCAGTTATAATCTTTTTGGTTCGTTGGTTGGCTTTTCAAGACAGGGTTTCTCTGTATAGCCCTGACTGACCTGGAACTCACTCTGTAAACCAGAATGACCTCAAATTCAGAGATCCTTTTGTCTCTGCCTCCCAAGTGCCCAGATTAAAGGTGTTTAAACCTGCCACCACACTTGGCTTATTTTAACTTCATAGAAGAGTTTTAAATTTTTGTAAATTGCAGCTCAACAAATAATTTGGGGGGGGGGGGGATTGAGACAGGGTTTCTCTGTATAGCTCTGGCTGTCCTGGAACTCACTCTATAGACCAGGCTGGCCTCAAACTCAGAAATCCACCTGCCTCTGCCTCCCAAGTGCTGGGATTAAAGGTGTGCGCCACCACCGCCCAAATAATTTTTTTTTAAGATTTATTTATTTTATGTGTATGAGTACACTGTAGTTGTACAGATGGCCGTGAGTCATCATGTGTGTGGCTGCTGGGGATTGAACTCAGGACCTCTGCTGGCCCCGCCTACTTGCTCTGGCCCCTGCTTGCTTGTAATTCACTGAGCTGTCTTCAGATGCACCAGAAGAGGGCGTCAGATCTCTTTCCTGGTAGTTGTGAGTCACCATGTGGTTGCTGGGATCTGAACTCAGGATCTTTGGAAGAGCAGTCAGTGTACTTACCCACTGAACCATCTCGCCAGCCCTCAACAAATAATTTTAATAAGATAAGTATCTTAGTCCATTTGCCCTTGTAGCAAAATACCTAAGGCTGGATAATTTATAAGCTCTGGGAAGTCCTGCAGGTTAGAGGTCCAAAGGAAAGATTCCAGCAGCTGTGGTTTCCATCCTCATAGACAGCACGTACTTTTTGGTGCACTTGCCTAAACTAAGGTAAGCAGGCTGGCCCAGCAGAGCCCTCCTCATGCTATCATGTTAGCAGCTCAGCATCTGAACTCCAAGAGGAGCACAAACGTCTAGGCAATAGCGGTGATTATAAACCTTCCCTGTCCTATTTGTGAATCGTCTTGTGTAGTATATTGACTTTCACAAGGATAATCAGTGAATGAGAATTTTAACAGTTCTGTGGAATGGTGTCATATAAACATGGTTGCGAAAATCACACAGATATTTTTGTCTTAATCCTTACTAACTATAATCCTAAATTTACTTTACAGTCTGAAGACCTGATTACATGTCGATTGATGGTGCCAAACTTTTCGAGCCAGATGACCTATCTTTACATGGAGAATGCTGTCTTTGTGTGCTCCACAGGAACTGGGAAGTTTTCTCTTCCTCAGGAGAAGATTGTCTTTGATACACAAGGTACTTTAGATGACAAGATGGTTCCGTCTTCATTGAATTATATTTCACCTTTGTCAAAATTGTCAATCCTATACATATGGTACATTCTGGACTCTCTTGGTCTACTTTTATATCCGTCTATTCATTCACCAATATTATACAAGTTTCAGTAAGTAATTCTTTTTAAATAAAGATTTATTTATTTATTTTATGTATGTGAGTACACTGTAGCTGTCTAAAGACACATCAGAAGAGGGCATCGTATTCCATTACAGATGGTTGTGAGCCACCATGTGGTTGCTGGGAATTGAACTCAGGACCTCTGGAAGAGCAGTCAGTGCTCTTTTTCAAGACAGGGTTTCTTCGTGTAGCCCTGTGCTGTCCTGGAACTCACTCTGTAGACCAGGCTGGCCTTGAACTCAGAAATTCGCCTGCCTCTGCCTCCCAAGTGCTGGATTTAAAGGCGAGCACCATCACTGCCCGGCCCTGTCAGTGCTCTTAACTGAGCCATCCCTCCAATAAATAATTCTTAAATTCAAGCACTTTGGCCAACTTATTAGCCATTCTTGGTAGTTTCTCCTCTTTCATTGTACATTTTGCTTCTGGTTTGCTACCTGCCAGTTAGGAACATTAATATTGTTTGCAGCAGCTGAGTTCACAGCCATCCTGAATACATAAGCTGGGTAGAATTCCCCAACTGTTATCTTTACAAGCAAAATTAGTTTAAAACATTTTTCTTTTCCTCAAAAGAGACCAAGGAGGTAAGAACTAACACTGAGAGAAGTGGGTGCTCATCTTGGTTTGTGAGAGACGCTTGCTCTGAGTTAAACTCATCATAATAATTTGTCCAGCCCTGGCAGGTAGAATCCCGGGAGCAGGCCTACAGTGCAAGACAGAGAAGTAGATACTGATGGGCAGTGGTACAGCCTCCCAAGACTGCTGCAGAGGACAAAGTCTAGGCACGGCCACAGATAGAGCTGTGTGGTGGTCCCATATTGTAGGCTGTTCCTAAGGCACAGAGCAGCCTGCCAACTGCCTGGATTGGCCCAACAGAGACAGACCATTAGGCAGGAAGCAAGAGGGCACCACAGGGCAGAGATGCTGCCATTCAGAGTTTGCAGAATAAAGAATTTGGAAGAATTGCGGAGGGGCTTTGCACACTGCTCCCCTGGAGGGACAAGTTTTGGTTTGACTGGTTGGTTGTTTTGTTTTTTCAAGATTTTTCTTTTTTAAAGATTTATTTATTATTATATGTAAGTACACTGTTGCTGTCTTCAGACACACCAGAGGAGGGCGTCAGATTTCATTATGGGTGGTTGTCAGCCACCATGTGGTTGCTGGGATTTGAACTCGGGACCTTTGGAAGAGCAGTCAGTGCTCTTACCCGCTAAGCCATCTCACCAGCCCGTTTTTCAAGATTTTTTATCTGTGCAGGAACAGGGGTATTAGTGGAAGCCAGAAGAGGGTGTAGTCCCTGGAGCTGGAGTTTCAGGAGTTTACACCTCTCAGTGAGGTCACTAAGAACTGAACTCATCTTCTGCAGAAGCAGCTAGTGCTTTAACTGAGTCTCCACTCCTGCCCAGCTTTTCTTGTTTTTAAAGTGGAAAGGCAGTCTGCTTCATAGAGTAGGAACAAGGTCTTTATTTAAGTGTCATAAACAAGAAAGGTCACAGGCCACCAGGGTAGTTGGAGTGGTAGATCTGTGGAGTTAACCTACAATGTTGGTATACTTTGTTCTCAGGAGATGGCATTTTAGGCGCTGGCTCCTGTGGTGGTGTTCCTATCCTTTTCTCTAGGAACAGTGGTCTGGTGTCTGTCACTCCAAGGGAGAATGTATCCCTGTTAGCAGAAGACCTGGAGGAGTCTTTGACCTCTTCAGTTGGTGGCCGGGGCAGTGAGGTAAGGGTCCAAAGATCGATTAGCATTTTCTTTATCAACACATTCACACCAAAATGATGGGCCGTGTAAAAGGTGTGTGAAATCAGTTCCTGGTTCTCTTGTCTCCCATCTCCAGGTCTCCCTTCCCAGAGCAGCTGCTTGTAGGTCGCAGCCATTCCTTCTGCTCTTTCCTCTGTATCTTTGAGTAAGGACTTGGGACAACTCGTGCTTCTTCCTCCCCTTTCCTTTCCTAGGAATGGGGTGCAGGGCGATTGCTGGTGTGGTTCCTGGGCTCAGTGGAGCATCCATGGCATTGCACACATTGTGCAGCCGTGAGATTCTGGAGCATCGGCAGCATGAATGTCTCACACACTGTCCAGCAGCTCCTGAGGGTGCTGGTCTGGGAATTTTCCTGTGGTCACCTCAGGAAGGTGGCCAGGCTTAGCCTACTGTCTTGTTCACTGTCCAGACCCTAAGGACCTGTCCCCACTTATGCCAGGCAGACCTGTATGCCACCTTACATGGGTTCTGGGGGATCAAACTCAGGTAGCCAAACTCGCACAGCAAGTAAGTGTCTGTATTCACTGAGCCCTCTCAGTGACACCAGAAGATGAATTCTGGAAGTCTTAATGAGATTAAAGATAAATAAGAAATCAACTTTGTTAACTTGGAACCTGAGATAACTTTTTCTATAAATTTGGAGTTTTTAAACAATAAAAAATATTTTAGTCACAAAAGGCTAAAAATAATGTTTACAGATTTTTTTTTTCATTTAAGGATTTAAATGAAAAAATTTAAACAAGAAACATTATTTTGACACTAATATAATTGTGTTTCTTTCAACAAACTCAAAAGCTGCTACTAGAAGCAAATAAACAAATTAATTGATTAATCTAAAACCTGCCCACTCTTGTTTACTAAGTCAATAATCACAGGAGCTAGTAGAAACTTTTAGTAATGTCATAGCAACTCATAATTGTGTAATTTATAGTATGAGAGAATCTGAAATTTAATAAAAGAAAATATTGCTTTATCTTACAAAACAAAAAAGACCAGGCAGTGGTGGTGCATGCTTTTAATCCCAGCACTTGGGAGGCAGAGGCACGTGGATTTCTGAGTTCAAGGCCAGCCTGGTCTACAAAGTGAGTTCCAGGAGAGCCAGGGCTACACAGAGAAACCCTGTCTCGAAAAAACCAACGAACAAACAAACAAGTTTGCAAAAAATATTTTCATATTTGCCTAAAATATGTCTCCTCTTCCACTGAAATACATGACAAATTCACATATTTGATTTCGTTCATCATAAGACACTGGCTTGTCTAATGTTTATAAGTCTTTGTATGTAGATTTTTTTTTTGAGGCAGTCTTACTGTGTATGTAGCTCAGACTCGTATTGAACTGTCTTCTTGCCTCGTTCTCCTCAAGGTTGGAATAACAGACATTCGCTCCTATGTCTAAATTTTGTGTAGACCATTTTCATAGTTAAAAGTTGAAGTGAATGAAGCTAGTCATGGTGGTACAAGTCTTTAATCCCAGCATTTGGGAGGCAAAGGCAAGTGGAACTCTGTGAGTTAGAGCCTAGCCTGGTGTATGTAGAGAGCTCCAGGTCAACCAAGACTGCATAGTGAGACCGTCTCAAGAAAAGAGGGAGGGGGGATGCCGGAGAAATGGCTAAGCAAGTAGAGCATTTGCTGCTCTTGTAGAGGACCTGGGTTTGATCCTACCACCCATATAGTGGCTCAGAACCATTTGTAACTTTATTTATAAGAGATCTTGTTCTCTCTTCTGGCCTCTGAGGGCATCAGGTATAGCACATGTGTATGCATAAGCATGCAGTCAAACACTCATATACATAAAATAAAAATAAACATTTTAAACAACAAAAAATATTGGAGTGATTTGATGGAATGTGGTGTATTTTAACTCCTGTTGGTGACCATGTGGCTGTATAGTAGTGCTGCTCCATACTCCTTTTACACTGCTCCATTTCTTAGTTCTCCTTAGGCCTGCTCAGCCATGTCTTTCCCCATGTGCTAATGCCCATTGGGACAAGCATAGGGATAGTTGGAAGAGCTCTGGCCAATGGTGAAAAAGCCCTGTTACCTGCCTTTCCTGCAGGGCTTTGGTTGGTCATTGGCAATCAGCTCTGGCTGTGTAATCTGTCGCAGGATCACCCTTCAAGTACGAACGATCCTGTGCCTTCACCTCTTAAGCCATAGCTTTCTTCTTTGCAGAGTATGGTTTTCGAGGCCACCACAAAAAACGAAACTGTAGCCCATGAAGACAAGACAAAACTGCTTAAAGCTGCATTTCTACAGTACTGCAGGTAGAGCACTTTTTTTTTTTTAAGTTCTCTCTGTCTCTGTCTGTGTGTGTGTGTGTTCATAGAATCCAGGAAACGGCATCAGATCTCTTGGAGCTGGAGTTACAGGCAATTGTGAGGCACCTGATAAGGGTGACAGGAAGCAAATCCAGGTCCTCTGCAGGAGCCAGTGGCACTCCTAACCACCCCAGCACACATCCACACACACCCCTCAGTTGTTTGTACGGGTCTTGCTATGTAACTCAGGCTGGTCCTCCTATCTTGTCCCTCTAGTGCTAGATTTGTAGCCATGACCACTATGCTCAGCTGGCATAGCACATTTTAAATCACAGTGTATTGTAAATGAATTATACTTAATATAAATATTAGCAGCTAATTTAGTCCCCAATAACTATACAGAGAAACCAAGATTTAAAACTGCACCTCAATAGCTGATCAGTTAAATAATCTACCTTAACTTCCTATGCTGCACTGGCTACCTCTTAGCCCTATTCCATTGTACTTGTATATTGTTGTTGCTCTTGCACCTTGGGCTCAAGTGTGTTTCTGTGATCTTTCTCCACACACCCTTCCTCGTGGCTCCAAACCTTCCATTCTCCTCGAGGATCTGAATCTCCTCCTTTCTCTGGTTGACTGACATCCCACCTTGTTCTCTATTCTGCTCAGCCATTGGGTGATCAATATCTATTGATAAGGTAGAGAATAAATGGTAAGAATTGCTTATACAGATTTGAGACAGGAGATTCTTGGTATAAGCATTACAATGCCCTGTCTAGATTGAAACAAGATATGAGGGCAGAAAAATCAGTATTTGACTAATATAAGGATAAACTTCATACAATATACAAAAACATAAGCTACAGCTTCCTGCTTGTGTGGGTCACAGTTTATTGATGCTTGCTGTGCACTGGTAGGTACTGAGAGCTAGTGGTGAGTGTGCCATTTTGAGGAAGTCTTTCTGGGTGGATTATCTGAATCTGACAGCTGAAAGAGGCCCCACATAGGTTGGGAGCATCGGATCTTAACACAGCCTTCATAGGAAACAATGGCCATTAAAATTGGCAGTCTTGATGACAGTGGACAAGGTCTCCCTTATAAAGTATCAAAGCAAATGAATTGCAGATTGAATTATATGGGTGCTATGGAAGTATCTCTTTTAGCTGAGGTTTAGTTACCACAGAACCTAGTGGTTCTTCAGGCTTGCTCAGATTCTGCCGTTTGGCTGTTGGAGATGAGATCAGGTGGCAGTTGGGCAAGTCCCAGCTGTGTTCTCATTGTGCCCAGATTCTGCTGTGGCCGTTTCTGGCCTGGACTTCTCACATTTCTAGGGCCTTGGCTGGCAGCTCTTTACTTCCTGTAGAGTGTGACCACTGCCTTGACATTTGAGACAGGTAACCAGTTGGGGGCATCTGTTGAGCAGCACCTCTGGCCTCTCCCACTAGAAGCCTGTACCACACTGGTCCTTCGCCCTGTTTGTTATAACCACATTATCTACAAACATTGTCAAATAGTCCTGAGAGTCAAACATAACAGAGAAAACTTTCAAATGTCTATTTTTTTAGCTTCATATTATTTGGTTTTCATTTTTCTTTATTCAAAAAATATAAACACAATGTATTTTGTTGATGAGAGTTTGGGGAAGCATCTGTAATTATTGGCTAAGTTTTGTACAAGTAGATCTCCATAGCCTGTAGGAAGCCTGCGGCTCCATCCCCCGTTGTCAGCAGCTGGAGATCATTTCAGCCCTTCACATCCTGACCACGTGTCTTTAGCAGATGAGTCACCTATGCAAACAGCCCCTGGAACTTGACCACCCCACTCTCTCACTGGCTGGCTGGGCTTGTTTGTGGAGTGCAGGATTTCTGATATACTGGAGTGTGCTTGGGGCACAGTAGCCTTAGAACTGTGCTGTCTAGGTTTTAGGGCATGAGTGTACAGTGGAAGCATCATGGGCACTGGTTCACATTTCAGTTTATTACCACATTCTCTTCCTGTTACTACGTACTTTCCTTCATTGGCAGGACTGGTTTACGTTTAAATAGACTTGGGGAAATCATGGCCACGCCTTGCCTGCCAAGTCTGTCTCTTGCCGGAGCTGTGAGTTTGTAGGCAGGATGGTTACTGATTCCTTTTGTGGGGGTTGAGGAAAGGAGTGAAGGAACAGTAGTCTGCCTTCCTCATCTTTGTTTGGAAGGATGGTTTTTCAGCATTTACTACCTTTACTGCCAAGTTCTTAGGCCCTGACCCACCATCCTCTCACTCAATGGTGCAGGACAGTGCATGTTCACTTGTTAGACTCTAAGCTTGTCAGTCTAACACTGACTTGTTTATGGTCTGTTGGACTCCCTGTCCTGTCCACGTGGGGGCACCACTAGACAGTATAGTATTTATGGCCTTGTATTGCATGGTTCAGTCTTACTAGAGAGATTTGGGTTATTTTATCTTGCACAGATTTCTCATGATGTTCTTGTAGACTGTACACGATAATGCAGCCAGCCACTGTAGCTTTTATTTTGGTTTCTTGTGGCTACCAAAACAGATCACCATAAACTCTGTGGCTTCTGGGGCTCACATTACAGGATCAGTGGGGCCGCACTGCTGGGAAGGTTCTGGGAAGGCTTTCATGCCTCTCTCATCCTCACAGCCATGGCTACTGATGAGCTTGCTGGTACTTCTTTTCTGTTTGCCTCTTCCCAGAGTGTCTTTTGAGGAGCTCCTTATGTAGCCTAGGGTACCCTAGGACTTGAGGTCATCCTCCCTCAGCCTTGCACCCCTAGTGCTGGGGTGTCAGACTTGTCCCATTGCACTCAGAACATGACTTTTGGTTTTGTTGGTTTGTTTATTTTTTGAAACAAGGTTTCTCTGTGTAGCCTTGCCTGTCCTGGAAGTCACTCTGTAGACCAGTCTGGCCTCAAACTCAGAAATCCGCCTGTCTCTGCTTCCCAAGTGCGCCACCACTGCCTGGCTCAGCACATGACTTTATGACAGCTGTCGGCACTGGGTTTAGGGCCCGCCCCTAAGATCATCCTTACCTTAATTTAATTAATCCTTCCCAAATAAAGTACATTGAGGCTCCAGGTAGACAAGATTGTGGGGTATTGCCCACCTAATGCAGGCAGTTTGAGGTACTTCCAGAGGGCAGTTACCAGATACAGATAGGGGGCTCAGCCTAAATAGTCTCAGGAAGTGTTGGTGGGCCCAATGCAGCTATACCCTAGACCCATAGTTATATCCAACATAGCTATACCCAAGAGCTCTACTTTTGCATGGCTCAGGGCCAGGACCAGGAGTTTTAAGGAAGTGGACACTTGACAGTAAAATCATCATTCTTCTACTAGAGTTCTGAGTTACTACTAGACCCTTCTAACTTCCCATACTTGACAGTTAGAACTAGAGTGGCATCTGCTCATCTCTTGGGGCCCTGGGGTTGTGTGCAGCCGTGCACCACAGTCTGCAAGGCTGTGCATGTTTAGGTTTCCTTCATTCCTTCTCAATATGGACCACATTTGTCTTCCTCTTGGCCTCATTGGTATCTGGGTATTTTCTCATGACTCTGCACAGTTTAGAAGAGTCCTCTTTTTAGGGGCTCACTGTCCTTCAGGCTGTTGCTCTGGAACTTTTCCCCCAGACTCTGCTAGTTGTACTGGCTGGTTTTGTGTCAACTTGACACAAGCTAGGGTCATCAGAGAGGAAGGAGTCTCATTTGAGGAAATGCCTCCATGAGATCTAGCTGTAAGGCACTTTCTCAATTAGTGACCAATGGGGCCACTGTGTGTGGTGCCATCCCTGAGCTGGTGGTCCCAGGTTCTATAAGCAAGCAAACTGAGCAAGCTATGGGAAGCAAGCCAGTAAGCAGCATCCCTTCATGTCCTCTACATCAGCTCCTGCCATCAAGATCCTGCCCTGTTTTGAGCTCCTGTCCTGACTTTCTTCACTGATGAACAGCAATGTGGAAGTGTAAGTGAAATAAACCCTTTCTTCCCCAGCTTGCTTTTTGGTCATGGTGTTTTATTGCAGCAATAGAAAACCCTAGCGCAGACACTAGGTGACCTGTTTTTCACATCTGATGCAGCTTCCTTGCTGACAACAGCACATGCTCTGTGGATGGCTGATGCCCACTTCATTCCCCTTGGCCTCTTCCTCCAGAGAGCCCTCCTTCCTTGTACAGGGTTTATTGTCCTTCCTTGTGCTTGCTGGTATGTTAGTTACTTTCATCATTGTTGTGACCAAACATCTGACAGTTTAAAAAAGGAAGGACTTTTTTTGTTGTAGCTTAGAGCTGACAGTGATCATCCCTCATAGGGAAGGGTCAAAGGGAATGGCCATCACAGGGAATGATGATGGGGAATGGTGAGTGCATTCCATCTGCAGTCAAGAAGCAGAGCAGAGAATAGGCTTATTCAGTTCCACTTCACTTTTTTATTCAGTATGTCTAACCTCAACTTAGAAAACTCCGGAGATTTGTCTTGAAGGTGATTCTGGAGCCTGTGGAGTTAAGAGTTCTGTCTGACCTTCTGTGTCCAAGCACTTGCCTGCAAATAGACCATTGCATAGTTAGTGTTCTGACTGATGCCATGGTGACTTTCTAAAGCCTAGGGCTGATCTCTGTGTCCCAGTCATTGTCTAGTGCCTGGCCTGACAGAGGCTTCAGTGTATTGATGAGTGTACAGCTGCACAGAAACTTTATTCTTTGTAATATTAACAGTCCTTTGGGCTGAAGCGCGTACATGTGATTTTAAACCTCAGTTAGTGTTTCTTTGGTGAGCTTGAGAATGTTTTGCCTTCATGATACATTCGTGTTCCGTTCACTGCAGGAAAGATTTGGGCCGAGCTCAGATGATGGCTGATGAACTGTTTTCCTCTCACAATGATTTGGATTCGGACTCTGAGCTAGACAAGGCCGTGACTCAGATCAGTGTGGACCTGATAGATGACTACCCAGCCTCAGACCCACGCTGGGCAGAGTCTGTCCCCCAGGGTAAGTCGACTTGATTCATGACAGAGGAATTAAAACGGAGCTGAGAGAAGTGCTGGTTTCCACATCCAGTGTCACTCTGCATACTTTTAGTGTCTCAAGCACTTGAAGGTAGCCCTCCCTCTGGCACATTCTGACAAGGGCCCCAAACACATGGCCTTGTGTGTCAGAGTAGAACAAGTCGTGATTCTTGGCGTTTAATATAAAACATCTTGGTGGTTGTGTTAGTCATGGTTCTCTAGAAGAACAGACACAGTAGAATGAGTAAGTATATGGAATTTATTAGAGCACCTACAAGCAGTGCTCCAGCTAGTCCACGTGGCCATTCAACAGTTAGCACTTGTTCAGTCCTCAAGGCTGGATGTCTCAGCTGCTCTTCAGTATACATCAGAATCTCAAAGAAGCCAGCTCTCATGCCAGTGAAGGAGTGGACCTGCCAGTGAGAGTGAGACCAAGCAGGCAAAGAACAAATGCTTCCCCTTGTCCTTACTTGACTGCCATGACAGGGTATGGCCCAAATATAAGATGGATCTTCCTACCAATCTCAAACGATCCATTTAAATAAAAATCCCTCACAGGTGTGCCCAGGGACTTGAGTTTTTAGTTATTTCACATGTACTCAAGTTGACAGCCAAGAATAGCCATCTCAGAGGTGTTGGTAAGCATTTGGTACTCACTTACTCCAAAGTAAATAATTTTGACACACTCTAAGCATTGGCTAGTAGGATCTCCCAGATGTTGGAGAAATTCTTGGTATTTACAAGTGAACATCTGACCTCCTCCAGCTGTCCCAGGTGACGACCCACTTAGGCTGCTCTGTATTCCTAGTTACCAGGAAGTGTCTCAGATGCAACTCTCTCTCCACACCGAGATCTGCGTCAGAGATGTCTGCTGAGCCTTGCTAGGGATTTCGGGAGTTTCCTTGCTGCTTTCTTGGAGCCAAACTTGTGGCTAACCCAGGGCACACTTTTTGTTTGAATAAGTATAGTGTCAAGACTACTAGGTTTTTCTCTGAATATAAAAGCTCTTTTGACACAGGGTCTCACTTTGTAGTCTAGGATGTCCCAGAACTCACTATAGCCTGGACTAGCCTTGTAATCTCCTGCTTCCACTTTACCAAGAGGTCAGATTACTAATTTGAGCCACCACTGACTTATGTATCCAGTTCTATAGCTCTTTGAGTGGTGTATGTAACTTTGGTTAAGGATTGGTGCTCTGCTCCTTTTAGATCCTCTTAGCTTGTTTCTTTCCATCCACTACTGTTCTGAAAATGGTTTTGTGTCTACACTTTCCTGCTGTGTTCTGACAGAGGCCCCTGGGCTGAGCAACACCTCACTGATCATTTTGCACCAGCTGGAAGACAAGATGAAAGCTCACTGCCTCTTGGTGGACTTCCTTCACCAAGTAAGCCTCAGCACTGGTTGGGGGTGGGCTGGCCCTCTAGCCCTCTTTCTGGGTCTCCTTGAGGCCCTGGCTCCTGTTCTGATGCAGAAGTGATAGTTGCAGGGCCTTGGCGCACATGTGGATGTCAGAGGACAGCTCTCAGGAGACCTTTCTTCCTTTCTTGTGATCAGTCAGTGCCTTTACCCAATAAGCTGTCTTACTAGCCCAAGACCAGGAATTTGTAAAAATCAGCATCTCATACAAACCTTTTTAATGCTTTTATGTAAACACATGGATTGTTGTCCACTGGTTCTGTGTTGTCAGGAGGACCTTGACCGTGACCAGGCGGAAGGGATCAAGAAGCTTTTTATAGTCTATGGAGGGGGTCACACTGAAAACCTGTGTGCTGAGAGCTGATGACAAGTGTGGACACACCTGCTTATCAGAAGTCACAGGCCGCCAGGGTGTGGGCATACAGTGATTTAGAGGACTTAATGGAGTCTCAACTGCCAACAGCTCTAGTTGTGTGTGCAGACACAACACTCTTATCTCTCATGTTTGCATTCTCTTCTCTGTGGCTTGTATGGGTTTTATTTTGTTTTTTAAAAAACAAGGTCTAGCTGTCCCAAAATTCACTATATTGATCAGGCTGGCCTAGAGATCCACCTACCTTTGCTTCCTGAGTGGTAGGACCAAAGGAGTGAGCCATCATGCCTAGCTCTTCTCCATAGCTTTGTCTCTGAGCAGGAGGCATTTGCTGTCACAACCAGGACACATGTGCAACCCAGTGCTTTAAGGCAGTACTTCTGTATTTGAGGCCACTCTCTGATTGTGAGTGGGATGGGAAGTGATCTGGCACAGTGGCCATGGTCCCTAGTGTATGCTGGAATGATCTTAGCACACAGCCGCACCTTTACTCTATGCTGCCCTGAGCACTCCCTGCTGATGACTCTCACAGAGGAACTGCGCTTTTAACTTACCTTTGAGAGAACAGGAAAATGAGTTTAAATCATGTAATGGTAACTTTTACTTTAAGACTCATTAGCCAGTCATGGTAGAAGATGCCTTTAATCTCCCTACTCAGGGACAAAGGCAGGCAGATCTTTGAGTTAAAAGCCAACCTGGTCTATACAGTGAGTTCTGTCTCAAAGAAAAGAAAAAGAAAAAACCATGGAACGAGCAAGTAGAATGGAGACACATGGCTGCCTCAAAATGCCCCAGCTGCTAAAGTTGTCTGTCATGTGAGAAGTCAAGGCACAGCCTCACAAGTAGCATGAGTCCTGTGTTTTGGGGGCTTACAGTTTGCTTGAGAGGGGTTGTTTGTTTTGGGGGTTAGGGTTTCATGCAGCCTGGAATATGTAACCAAAGCCAGCTTTGAACTCCTGATCTGACGTTTACTGGCTAAGCCGTCCTGCACCCCCACACATCCCCTTGTGTTTTTAAAAAGTTGCCTGCCAGGGTGTAGAGAGGCAGAGGCAGGTGAGGGTAGGAGAAGTCAAGTCACTTGTTTATGAAGAATGGTCCTTAAGTGTGAAAAGCGGTTCATCATTGCTGCATGAGTCTTGGCTGCTTTCTAGTTCCTGTTACTGCAATGTTTGATTAAATAAACTAGAGCCTGGCAACCCACCAGAAACAGGGCACCCATATTGGAGATGCTGCCTGCCCTCTATCAAAGTTATGGCTCTGGAAATCATCCCATAAGATGGTTGTTCCAAGTTTCTGTATCCCAACAGTCTGTAATCCAGTATAGTAATCCAGGTATAAATCAGAAAAGCCATTTTATCCTCATGCTGTCTAACCAGTGATTTGAGATGTGTGACAGCCATGGATAGAAACAGTAAAGCGACTTTGCCCTGCATGGAGCACTGGGAACAATGTCACCCAGAGGTGGCCTATGGGGGAAGCTCTCTATGAGTACCTTCTGAGGACAAGTGCTTGTTTTATTTTGTTTTTGTGAGGTTGGCTTGTTTAGACGTCTGGGCTCTTATCCAATCAGAGGAACACCTATGACCACCCGACTGCTGCTCTGTGAACATGCAGAAAAGCTGTCAGCTGCCATCACACTCAAAAACCATCACTCTCGGCTGCCAGACTTGGTGAATGCAGCTATCCTGCTCGCCCTGAACAAGAGGGAGTGTGAGGTGCCCGCCAGCCTGACTCCTGCCGATGTCTTCTTTCGAGAGGTCAGCTGTGTCCTAGTTCTCATCTTCCTGTGTCTTTGCTGAGCTGTGTGGACATCCCTGGCGGGACAGAGTGTTAAAAGACCCCGTTGACATGTTCGCTGGGCTGCTTGCCTTATGGATACTGTTACTTGGTGTCTTCTTCACTGCTTGCCCTTCAAGAAGGGATACAGTTGACTGAGAAAGGGACTTCCTCATGACTAGCACAGGAAGCTGTCCTTGTTCAGTAGGCTCTTGGGTCTCTAGATTGCTCTTGGGTAAAAAGTTATGTGGGTTTGTGTGCCACATATGGCCCAAGTATGGAGGTCAGAGAACAAGTTTGAGGAGTTCTCTCCTTCTATCATGTGGTTCTGAGGAGTCAAACTTGTCAAACAGCATGACATCAGACAGCTTTACCTGCTGAGTCGTCTCACTGGCCCAAGACCAAGCTTGTATGCAACTGACTACAGCCCAGTGAGCGTGCCCTCTCCTCACCCTTCTTTTTGGAGTGGTACTTTATCTTGTCTGCTTGCACATCGCAGCAGCACATTCCTAAAAGGTACTAATGTTAAGAGATGGTTGCTCAGTTAAGCATAGAGTTACATGTTTTATTTGGCAGCCCTTGTAGACAAAAGGGCAGGAGGCCTGGTTGGAGCAGCATCCCACTTGTCATTGACTCGATTTGGGAAGAGCCTAGGTCCATTCAAGGCTTCATAAAAGTAGTACTATCCACTCAGACAGGCTGAGTGGCACAGCATAGCAGCTGTGTTTGCACCTCTAGAGACTGGTGAGAGCATGGAGCCTTCATTGGCTTTTCTAGACACTCATGTCTGCTGGGAACTTGTGTCAGATCCCCCACCCCACATAGTTCCCCCAAATCTAAACATCCTGTGTATAAAGTGACATGAGAGCTACACCATCTTGCACCATCCTCTAGTGTGCTGTAAATCACCTCTAGGTTCCGTTTATTAGCTAAAGTGACAGTAACTGTAACAAGTAAGGAGACTGACTTTGGTTTTACATTTACTTTCGTCATTACATTAATATATTAACTTCTGTTGAATGATGGAGCGATACAGCTTACCACGTAGGACCTATTATCCCTAAGAGCTTAATGCTGTAACTGTCTGCCCTCAGGTGTCCCAGGTGGACACTATCTGCGAGTGCCTCCTGGAGCATGAGGAACAAGTCCTGCGTGATGTTGCATTGGTCTCTCAGGAGTGGGCAGATGTGGCAATCGATGTCAATACGGTCCTCAAGGTACTGTACATGACAGCAGTGTCAACAAACCACCATCCAGGATAGGGACAAGAAAGTGGTTTTCTTAACCCTGCTCTGTGTTGCCTGAGCTAGTGAGATTACAACTGTTTGTTAAATTCAAAAAAGCTAGAGCAGCCTGTATTTTATGAACTAACACATTTTTTTAGTGTTTCCTTTGTGTGCACCAATGACTTTCTATAACTTTGACTTTGTGTTTGGTAAAATATTCTTTGAAGGAGCTTTTTTCTGTAACATCACTGCAGTGGTATTGTTAATGTAGCTGTCAAAGTCCATTATTTCTCTGGCCTTGAACTCCTAGCCCAGCCTTCGAATTATCTGAGACATGGACATACTATTACATCTACTTCTGCCTTTTAATTGCTCAAGACTTGTTACTTAGATTATTACCTAAGGGATTTCATTCCGTTTTTCCTATTAGACTTCATAGTGCTATTTTTTTTTTAAAGACTAATTTACTTTTTATGAATGTGAGTACATTGTCACTCTCTTCAGACACACCAGAAGAGGGCACAGATCCCATTACAGATGGTTGTGAGCTACCATGTGGTTGCTGGGATTTGAACTCCGGACCTCTGGAAGAACAGCCAGTGCTCTTAACCGCTGAGCCATCTCTCCAGCCCTATAGTGTTATTTTTTTTTTTCTGCTTTGGTTACTTTAATTTTCCGAAATGAAGTTAAATTGTGGAGTAAAACAAATTTTTGAAAGCTGAAAAAGCCACAAGTGCTGAATGTTTTCTTACTTGTAGGCTGGTATTGCAGGTCTTCTGAAGGCACAGCATACCACAGAAAGGGATTAACTGAGTTGTACTAACAGCTTATTGCTTCTCAGGTGTGACAATGTATTTCATTTTCCCAGGACATGCTACAGGCTGCCACTCATTACCGCGTAAACAAAAGCTCTCTGTACAGTCAGGAAGAGCCACTAGGGAAGGAGCTGGAGTATGTGCCATGGACAGGTAATGTTGTCTGCCATGCTAGTGCTGTGCCAGTCCTTAGAGCAGGTTTGTGAGTGACATGAAGGAACAGTTTAACGGGCGTCTCAAGACTCAAAGGGTCCCTTAGGTGGGTGGGTGAGTTGGTTGGTTGGTTTCTTTGCTTTGGTTTTGTTTTTTCAAGACAGGGTTTCTCTGGCTGGTTCCAGGCTCTCTGGAACTCACTCTGTAGACCAGGCTGGCCTCTATCTCAGAGATCCCTGCCTCTCCTTCTTGAGTGCTAGCATTAAATGTGTGGGCCACCATTGCTGGGCTTGGCTGTATTTGTTGACTCCATCCTGATTTTTTATCTGAGTGGATTTATGATGCACCTGCTAGGCTTTAGTAGTGAGACCTCCACAGAAGCAGGTGGCGGCTTTGGAGGACTAGGCTCCACCTCATGCTCGCATCACAAAGTAAGTGGAATAGCGTTGAAGGAACTGAGAAGGAAGCAGGATCACATGGCTCTGTGTTAAGGAAATCTCCACCAAGAAAAAGATGGGGTTCACAGGGCATAGCAGGTATCACCTGAACACTGCTGTGCTTTCTTAAAGCAGTAAGAAACTGATTTTCAGGTGGTTGGTCTTTCCCCTTACCTCCATGGAACCCTTCCTTAGGAAGTTACTTTGGACTTTACAGCCACAAGTGGTCCATCCGGTATCCGCACAGCAATCACGCGCCAGCATGGGATCATCCTAAAGATGGTGTACCCTCAGGCTGACAGCAACCTCCGGAGCATTGTGATGGAGCAGCTTGTGGCGCTGATTGACTGCTTCCTGGACAGTTATGTTTCCCAGCTGAAGTCTCTAGAGAAATCCAGTGAACAAGAAAGATACAGCAGTCTGGAAGTGGAATACCTGCAGAAAAGATCGGAACTCCTCTCTCCCCTTCGTGAGTGTCTGAGAGTCAGAACTGGCTGTGGGCTGTGTGCATGCTGGGTGGAGGTTGGAGAGCTCACACAGTGCAATAGGTACAGTTAGTCTGTCTGTGACCAAGGCAAAACCAGGCACATTTGGAGAGCTTTCTGTATTTATGTCATCCAGCTTTGTAAAGTTATTCTGATACAAACATCACAGGAGGTTCAATTGATTGAAAAAAAGAAATCAGTTGATGAAGCTGTGCAGATGCCCTTAGCCATGGAGTTCAGCATGCTGGGCTGTTGGGTAGCATTTTCCAGCACTTGAGAAGCTGGCTCAGAAAAAAGAACTCAGGCCTTCATATGAACAACTGGTTTTAGAACAGAGCCTGATGGTTGTTGGTGAAGGGCACAGGTATACAGTGTGGTTGTTGAGCAGATAGCAATTACCTTTTATAGCCAGATCAGGAAAGCTTGTTCTGGTAGTGAGTAGTAGAGTCTCCTCTGGGGAGCCAGCGATGGGTTCAGGGCTGTGATTGCCTTTTAGGAAAATTTGGGTGGATCATTAATGGGCACAGTTCATGTTGTATCACCTCTTTCTCCTGCAGTCACACTAGGCCAGTACCCATGGGCAGCTTCTCTAGCAGAGAAGTATTGTGATTTTGATATCCTGGTTCAGATGTGTGAGCAGACAGACAACCAGGCCCGACTCCAGCGCTACATGACCCAGTTTGCTGACCAGGTAACCACACTGGTGTGTATGGGAGTCGGGGTGGGGTTAGGGTTAGCATACCATGCTGTCTAAGGCTTTCCCTTTCCAGAAAGCTGCTGTGTCTTTGAGATGAGGAATGAGTGAGAGGGGAAGATAATAGATTTTCACATTACATTGTCTTGCTGGGCAGACTCATTCTTATGTACATAAATTGTGTGTTACCTTTCTATTGCTGTGATACAACAACATCGCCAAGGCAGCCTAGAGAAGAGTTGAGTTTACAGTTACAGAGGCTTACAGTTTGTATGTGGAGCAATGCATAGCCATAGAAAGTGGAAGGCTCACATCTTAACCTCCAGCAGAGAGGGCAAACCAGAAATGGGGTGAGACTTTACATTCTCAAGCCATCCTGTGTTGTGAAAAACATTTTTTAAAATCCTGATGTGGGGTTCCTTCCTGCCTTAGACCACAAGTTGCCCAGCTATTGTGCTGACTATTGCATATTAAAAATGAAGAGCTAAAGCCGAGCAGTGGCAGCACATGCCTTTAATCTCAGCACGTGGGAGGCAGAGGCAGAGGCAGGCGGATTTCTGAGTTTGAGGCCAGCCTGGTCTATAGAGTGAGTTCCAGGACAGCCAGGGCTACACAGAGAAACCCTGTCTTGGGGGGGGGGGGGGGGGGGGATGAAGAGCTACCATGGGCTAGGGGCAAAGAGAACGTGGCCCAGATGGAACATAGAAATTAGTAAGTAGTAACTTGGAGTTATCTGTAGGAAAGTGGATTCTAACAGCATGGAGGGTAGGCAGTTGCCCAACTATTGTGCTGCCTAAGGCATATTTAAAAATGTAAAGGCTGTGTGTATATTTCAACAGGAAACGTAAATGGACTAAGGCAGGAAGAAACCCCATGCCTGGATGTTTTAAAATACTTTCTACAGCAATCCCCAGTGACATACTTTTTTCACCAAGCCACACCTCCTAGACCTACTCAAACAGTGCCACTGACTGAGGGCCAAATGGCCAAACTATAGGGAACACCTCATGAGACCACCACATAAATAAACACTGGGAAGTTTACTGGCCTTTGGGAAATGTTAACCTGTCACTTTGGGGGTTTGCTTTTGTTGTTTAAGACATGGACTGTGTCTCCCAAGTGTTATTACAGGCACCAGGCTTGGCTAACTTTTGAATCTATTCTCTCCTTAAAGTGTAACAAGACCTCTGAAGTGCAGGGAGACTGAGAGCATCCTCACAGGCGGGGAGCTCAGACAGGCTCCTGCTGTCAGCAGTTTTGATGCCAGCTTTCTGTTTTTAGATGAAGTTTTGATGCCTGGTGCTGCCCGGGTGATTTTGATTGTCCTTTATATAGCTACTTTGTCCCATGAGTTAACCTTATAAAAGCCTTTCACCTCTACTATTAAAAGAAATTTGTATAAAATTCAGAACACCACTACAGAACCATTGGTTATAAGTAGCTGTCAATGGCTTGAGGAAGAAAACAGGTTTTGTTTTCCAAATAAGGTCTCCTATCTGGCCTGAAGCTTGTTTTGTAGACTAAGCCTTGAACTCTACAGAGATCCACCTATCCTACCCTTTAAAGTGCTGGGATTAAAACCACATGCCTAGCTGAACAGGTAGTTTTTTTGTTTTTCTCTGTAGCCCTAGAGATCCATCCAACTCTGCCTCCTGAGTGCTGGGATTGAAGGCATGCACCACTACCACCCACCTAACAAGTTTTAATGTAACTGAGTTCCCATGCTGACTTTTGGTGGGCTCATGAGGACCAAGTATCAGTCTTGCAGTCATCAGTACTTCATCAGCCCCTGCTTTGCTTTTCTCTTTAGTTGTTTTCTTTGATGTCTGTGAGTGTCGTTCCTGCCCATGTGTATATGTGCAGCATATGCATTCCCAATGCCTGTGAAGGTCAGAAGAAGGCATATATCCCCAGGAACTGTAGCTACTGCTGGTTGTGAGCCTGAGATCTAAACCAGGTCGTCTGAGAGAGCGGCATGTGCTCTTCACAGGCCTCAGACCAGTGCTTCTTAGTAGGTTTGTCACGAGATGGCTGGATTCAGGAGTAGGAGTGCACTGTCCCTGCGGAATAGACGCTAATCATATGGAACATATGTTTTGTTTTGTTTTGCTTTAGTTTTTTTTTTTTTTTTTTTTTTTTT